>NC_051098.1:17187463-17285931 GCF_901709675.1 Syngnathus acus | reverse complement strand
AACCCTAACCCTAACCCTAGGAGCACATAGCCCTAAGCGAAACCCTAACCCTAACCCTAGGAGCACATAGCCCTAAGCGAAACCCTAACCCTAACCCTAGGAGCACATAGCCCTAAGCGAAACCCTAACCCTAACCCTAGGAGCACATAGCCCTAAGCGAAACCCTAACCCTAACCCTAGGAGCACATAGCCCTAAGCGAAACCCTAACCCTAACCCTAGGAGCACATAGCCCTAAGCGAAACCCTAACCCTAACCCTAGGAGCACATAGCCCTAAGCGAAACCCTAACCCTAACCCTAGGAGCACATAGCCCTAAGCGAAACCCTAACCCTAACCCTAGGAGCACATAGCCCTAAGCGAAACCCTAACCCTAACCCTAGGAGCACATAGCCCTAAGCGAAACCCTAACCCTAACCCTAGGAGCACATAGCCCTAAGCGAAACCCTAACCCTAACCCTAGGAGCACATAGCCCTAAGCGAAACCCTAACCCTAACCCTAGGAGCACATAGCCCTAAGCGAAACCCTAACCCTAACCCTAGGAGCACATAGCCCTAAGCGAAACCCTAACCCTAACCCTAGGAGCACATAGCCCTAAGCGAAACCCTAACCCTAACCCTAGGAGCACATAGCCCTAAGCGAAACCCTAACCCTAACCCTAGGAGCACATAGCCCTAAGCGAAAACCCTAACCCTAACCCTAGGAGCACATAGCCCTAAGCGAAACCCTAACCCTAACCCTAGGAGCACATAGCCCTAAGCGAAACCCTAACCCTAACCCTAGGAGCACATAGCCCTAAGCGAAACCCTAACCCTAACCCTAGGAGCACATAGCCCTAAGCGAAACCCTAACCCTAACCCTAGGAGCACATAGCCCTAAGCGAAACCCTAACCCTAACCCTAGGAGCACATAGCCCTAAGCGAAACCCTAACCCTAACCCTAGGAGCACATAGCCCTAAGCGAAACCCTAACCCTAACCCTAGGAGCACATAGCCCTAAGCGAAACCCTAACCCTAACCCTAGGAGCACATAGCCCTAAGCGAAACCCTAACCCTAACCCTAGGAGCACATAGCCCTAAGCGAAACCCTAACCCTAACCCTAGGAGCACATAGCCCTAAGCGAAACCCTAACCCTAACCCTAGGAGCACATAGCCCTAAGCGAAACCCTAACCCTAACCCTAGGAGCACATAGCCCTAAGCGAAACCCTAACCCTAACCCTAGGAGCACATAGCCCTAAGCGAAACCCTAACCCTAACCCTAGGAGCACATAGCCCTAAGCGAAACCCTAACCCTAACCCTACGAGCACATAGCCCTAAGCGAAACCCTAACCCTAACCCTAGGAGCACATAGCCCTAAGCGAAACCCTAACCCTAACCCTAGGAGCACATAGCCCTAAGCGAAACCCTAACCCTAACCCTAGGAGCACATAGCCCTAAGCGAAACCCTAACCCTAACCCTAGGAGCACATAGCCCTAAGCGAAACCCTAACCCTAACCCTAGGAGCACATAGCCCTAAGCGAAACCCTAACCCTAACCCTAGGAGCACATAGCCCTAAGCGAAACCCTAACCCTAACCCTAGGAGCACATAGCCCTAAGCGAAAACCCTAACCCTAACCCTAGGAGCACATAGCCCTAAGCGAAACCCTAACCCTAACCCTAGGAGCACATAGCCCTAAGCGAAACCCTAACCCTAACCCTAGGAGCACATAGCCCTAAGCGAAACCCTAACCCTAACCCTAGGAGCACATAGCCCTAAGCGAAACCCTAACCCTAACCCTAGGAGCACATAGCCCTAAGCGAAACCCTAACCCTAACCCTAGGAGCACATAGCCCTAAGCGAAACCCTAACCCTAACCCTAGGAGCACATAGCCCTAAGCGAAACCCTAACCCTAACCCTAGGAGCACATAGCCCTAAGCGAAACCCTAACCCTAACCCTAGGAGCACATAGCCCTAAGCGAAACCCTAACCCTAACCCTAGGAGCACATAGCCCTAAGCGAAACCCTAACCCTAACCCTAGGAGCACATAGCCCTAAGCGAAACCCTAACCCTAACCCTAGGAGCACATAGCCCTAAGCGAAACCCTAACCCTAACCCTAGGAGCACATAGCCCTAAGCGAAACCCTAACCCTAACCCTAGGAGCACATAGCCCTAAGCGAAACCCTAACCCTAACCCTAGGAGCACATAGCCCTAAGCGAAACCCTAACCCTAACCCTAGGAGCACATAGCCCTAAGCGAAACCCTAACCCTAACCCTAGGAGCACATAGCCCTAAGCGAAACCCTAACCCTAACCCTAGGAGCACATAGCCCTAAGCGAAAACCCTAACCCTAACCCTAGGAGCACATAGCCCTAAGCGAAACCCTAACCCTAACCCTAGTAGCACATAGCCCTAAGCGAAACCCTAACCCTAACCCTAGGAGCACATAGCCCTAAGCGAAACCCTAACCCTACCCTAGGAGCACATAGCCCTAAGCGAAACCTAACCCTAACCTAGGAGCACATAGCCCTAAGCGAAACCTCTAACCCTTAAGCACATAGCAATGTCAGCCTTAGCCATAGCAAATGTCACCTTAGCACATAGCAAATGTCACCTTTAGCCATAGCAAATGTCACCTTTAGCACATAGCAAATGTCACCTTTAGCACATAGCAAATGTCACCTTTAGCACATAGCAATGTCACCTTTAGCACATAGCAAATGTCACCTTTAGCACATAGCAATGTCACCTTTAGCACATAGCAAATGTCACCTTTAGCACATAGCAAATGTCACCTTAGCACATAGCAAATGTCACCTTTAGCACATAGCAAATGTCACCTTTAGCACATAGCAAATGTCACCTTTAGCACATAGCAAATGTCACCTTTAGCACATAGCAAATGTCACCTTTAGCACATAGCAAATGTCACCTTTAGCACATAGCAAATGTCACCTTTAGCACATAGCAAATGTCACCTTTAGCACATAGCAAATGTCACCTTTAGCACATAGCAAATGTCACCTTTAGCACATAGCAAATGTCACCTTTAGCACATAGCAAATGTCACCTTTAGCACATAGCAAATGTCACCTTTAGCACATAGCAAATGTCACCTTTAGCACATAGCAAATGTCACCTTTAGCACATAGCAAATGTCACCTTTAGCACATAGCAAATGTCACCTTTAGCACATAGCAAATGTCACCTTTAGCACATAGCAAATGTCACCTTTAGCACATAGCAAATGTCACCTTTAGCACATAGCAAATGTCACCTTTAGCACATAGCAAATGTCACCTTTAGCACATTGCAAATGTCACCTTTAGCACATTGCAAATGTCACCTTTAGCACATTGCAAATGTCACCTTTAGCACATTGCAAATGTCACCTTTAGCACATTGCAAATGTCACCTTTAGCACCTAACCACATCAGACCTCAGCACCTAACCACATCAGACCTCAGCACCTAGCCTCTTAGCACCTAGCCTCTTAGCACAATTACAGAGTATGACATCACAAAAAACAGAGTATGACATCACAAATGCAAAACATCTCACAAAGGAAATCACATCACCCCACGTGCTCTTAAAATAACTTGGCCAATGCATTTGTCTATTTGATCTGCTGCAAATCCAAATTATACCTAAGGATGGTGACAAATCTTATATCATACTTAATAGGACATATTAAAGACTTTGGAGTAAATTAATTAATTTATTTGCTAATTGTCATTTTAATTATGATTTTGTATAAATACTAGGTATAAACAGAAAATATACTACACAAAATGGGCAGACTTTACTTGTTTGAAAAGGAGTGGGAAGTAAGACTTATTTCATTCATTTAAAGGGAAGAAGTAAGACTTATTTATTTATCGGAAAGAATGGATTTGCTGGAATTTCAAATTTCCAAAATGAATGAATGAAGTCATTTCAATTATGATTTGGGATAAATACTAGGTGTGAACACAAAAACTACTGCACAAAATGGCCAGTTTACTTGTTTGAAAAGGACTGTGAAGAAGAGAGACTTATTTCATTTATTTAATGGGAAGAAGTCAGACTTATTTAGTTTGTTTAATCTATTTTTGTTCCCAGGCAAAATTGGATTTGCTGCAATTGCAAATTTCAACAAAGCACAGTGCCAAATCTTGACTTGAGACCTGATAGGACGTATTAAACGCCTAGTTAAATTGATAGAAGTTGGTCGTATGAGCGAGTGGAGTAACATGAAATCTATTCTCAATTACAAATAGCACACACAACTTTGGATATTTTGAATGAATGAGTGAGTGAATGAATCTTATTTGTTCATTTAAATTATGACTGTATAAATACTAGGTATAAACAGAAAATCTCCTGCACAAAATGGCCAGTTTACTTGTTTGAAAAGGTGTGGGAACAAGTCATCTATCCAATTTAAGACAAATGTAGTTTGTAACCTCTAACAATGTGTTACTTTAGCTATTGTTGTCTGTGACTTTTCCATGAATAAAAAGGAAGGAAGGACTCACCGGAGACGTCTTCGCCAACGTGCAACCGTTGTACTTTGTATTTTTATCCTTCTTACAGTGGAAAACATACAGCCAAAGAACACCGTGGAACCTAAAGGAATGAAAGAAAACTATCATTTGGCCACAACCAATATTCGCAGATACAACACAATGTGACGTGCGGGGTTAGGGTTAAAGGTTGAGGGAGGGGCCCTCGTTTTAAACTACTTTTTTTGAAAAGGAGTGGGAACAAGCAAGACTTATTTAATTTATTTAATGGGAACAAGACTTATTTAGTTTATTTAATCTATTTTTGTTCCCAGGCAAAATTGGATTTGCTGCAATTGCAAATTTCAACAAAGTACGGTGCCAAAATCTTGACTTGGGACCTGATAGGGCGTATTAAACTCATTTAATAGGAAGAAGACTTATTTAGCTTATTTAATCTATTTTTGTTCCCTGGCAAAATTGGATGCATGGTGCCAAATCATTACTTGAGACCTGATAGGATGTATTAAACGCTTAGTTAAATCGACAGAAGTTGGTAATAAGAGCGAGGGGAGTAACGGTGGTTGAATGGATGAATGAATGTTGAAAGTAATTTAAATTATGACTTTGTATAAATACTAGGTATTAACAGAACATCTACTGCGCAAAATGGGCAGAGTTTACTTGTTTGAGAAGGAGTGGCAAGAAGTAAGACTTATTTAATCTGTTTGTTCCCAGGCAAAATTGGATGTGCTGCAATTCCAGATTTCACCACATGATGGTGCCAAATTTTGACTTGAGCCATGATAGGAAATATTAAACACAGTTGAATTGATAGAAGTTGGTAATAAGACCGAGTGGAATAACATGAATGTTCTGAATTAGACATAGTTTGAATATGCTTTTGAATATTTTTTAGGTAAACAGTTTTGCTTCACTCAGAGCATCATTTGAGCAGTCTGATAATCTACCAAATCTTTGAATTGAAGAATTTGTGATTTAAGAAATAGCTTGTTATTATTTTCAAGGTAATCAGATTTGTTTATAATTCTAATGGCCTTCTTTTCAAAACTTTTGTTTGTTCCCAGGCAAAATTGGATGTGCTGCAATTCCAGATTTCACCACATGATGGTGCCAAATTTTGACTTCAGCCCTGATAGGACATATTAAACACTTAGTTGAATTGATAGAAGTTGGTAATAAGACCGAGTGGAATAACATGAATGTTCGGAATTAGACAGTTTGAATATGCTTTTGAATATCTCAAAGGGGGATGAGTCTGCCTACAGGGACGAAGTGGTCCAGCTATCGGAGTGGTGTGGAGAGAACAATCTGCTCCTAAACACGGCTAAAACCCAAGAACTGGTCATTGATTTTCGGAGGAAAAATAAAACGGACATTCCACCACTTATCATCGACGGGGTCTGTGTGAAGAGGGTGTCCTCCTTCCGCTACCTGGGAGTCCACATCGAGGAGGACTTCACCTGGGGCGTGAACACCTCTGAGCTGCTTAAAAAGGCCCAGCAGAGACTCTACTTTTTAAGGGTGCTGAGGAGGCACAGCATTACACAGAGACTGCTGGTGTCCTTCTATCGCTGCTCCATAGAAGCACTTTAACGTACTGTATACGTGTTTGGTACTCCAGCTGCACTGCTGCTCAGAGGAAAAAGCTCCAAGAGGTCATCAACACAGCACAGAAGATCATTGGCTGCCCTCTCCCTCTTTACGGTGTTGCGCTTGATTTTGTTCCCCCTGCCGCGGGAGCGCGCACGCCTTATTTGAAAAGCGAAAAACCGATGTCGTACGGCGTCAGCACTACGTTGTTTTCAATAAAAACATGAAGACCTCACGTTTGCGTCAGTCAATTTTAATTTTCATAAAGGATTCTTCTCATTTGATGTCTTTAAATTAATCCGCGTTGTGCCATTGAAGCGGGGTGCATTCAAAGACCAGTCGTACAGTCGGAACACTCATTCCCTTCACCAAAAAGCAACAATATAATTAAGTGATCTCTTTGCATAAACCTCGATGCAAAGAAACTCCTCTTTTTGGGTACAGGCTACAAGGAGTATATATTACAAAGGAGACTTTATACTTAATTGTGATCATCATTCATCCATCCATCCATTTTATTCCTCAGGTATTTTCAAAGCAAATTAATATTGTTGCATTTATTAATTTGCTTTAAAATGACAGCGCATTATAATTAAAAGCTGACACTGTAGCAATGTCAAACGTGTTCATTTAAGAAAAAGCCACACACGTTTTGTGATCAAATCTTTCATAACGAGAATGATGAGTGAATTGATTTGAATGAATAATTGAGAAGAGATTTCAGTTCTGAAGGCTCCTTTTGTCCCAAGCAAAGTGACAGATGGTGGGGAGGGGGGATAAAAATTGTAAGGAACTCTATAAAAATGTCAAGCCGTGAGGATATGTTCCCCCCCCTTCCCCCCTTTTTATTTTGAGAACGGTGAGTGCTGGACTGCAGCTGTTTTTTTTTTCTGTCTTCCTGGGGGTCTGTTCAGGTTGTGTGAAAATGTTGAACAGGTTCCCTCATTCCTAGGCCAAATTACAGGGGTGGAACAAATCCTCACAGCTGCCCCGTGAGGATATGTTCCCCCCCCTTATTTTGAGAACGGTGAGTGAAAAAACGCTGGAGTCCAGCACTCACCGTTCTCCAAATAAGGGGGGGGGGGGACATATCCTCACCGGGCAGCTGTGAGGATGTGTCCCCCCCCCCTGTAATTTGGCCTAGGAATGAGGGAACCTGTTCAAATTTTTCACACAACCTGAACAGACCCCCAGGAAGACAGAAAAAAAACATCTGGAGTCCAGCACTCACCGTTCTCAAAATAAGGGGGGGGAACATATCCTCACGGCTTGACATTTTTATAGAATTCCTGTTACAATTTTTATCCCCCCTCCCCACCATCTGTCACTTTGCTTGGGACAAAAGGAGCCTTCAGAACTGAAATCTCTTCTCAATTATTCATTCAAATCAATTCACTCAAATCATTCTCGTTATGAAAGATTTGATCACAAAACGTGTGTGGCTTTTTCTTAAATGAACACGTTTGACATTGCTATAGTGTCAGCTTTTAATTATATTGCGCTGTCATTTTAAAGCAAATTAATAAATGCAACAATATTAATTTGCTTTGAAAATACCTGAGGAATAAAATGGATGGATGGATGGATGAATGATGATCACTAAGTATTTGTAATATATACTCCTTGTAGCCTGTACCCAAAAAGAGGAGTTTCTTTGCATCGAGGTTTATGCAAAGAGATCACTTAATTATATTGTTGCTTTTTGGTGAAGTGAATGAGTGTTCCGTCTGTACGACTGGTCTTTGAATGCACCCCGCTTCAATGGCATAACGCGGATGAATTTAAAGACATCAAATAAGAACAATCCTTTATGAAAATTAAAATTGACTGACGCAAACATGAGTTCTTCATGTTTTTATTGAAAACAACGTAGTGCTGACGCCGTACGACATCGGTTTTTCGCTTTCCAAATAAGGCGTGCGCGCTCCCGCGGCAGGGGGAACAAAATCTCACGGGGGAACCAAATCAAGAACAACAACGGTACACAGTAAAAGAAATGTGGCTCTTAGTCTCTGACTGGTTGGCCACCCCTGAGCTAGGGTTAGCTACTCAGCTACACATTGCTATTACACAGTGAACGCTAGCTACATCGACAACTTCAGTCAAACTACACAAACGTAAATCTCTAAACACAATGAGTTGTATTTACCTACCGTGTACGCTCTAGACGGTCCAGTTGCAAGCAGAAAATAAAGATATTTCTGTTGATAATCGTCGTGTTTGTATCCGCTGTCGCGCTCACGGCAATCCGCGCCCACAGATTTGAATCTTGGCGGGATTTCCGCCTATTGACGTCACATGACTGCGACGTAATACCCGCTTATCTGAAACGGTAAAGTTAAAAGTAGAGTTAAATAAAGTTTTCTTTTTTTTAATCAACGCAATAATTTACAACCGTTGACCAGAAAGAATCGTCGAAATTCGGCGTCTATGGCTGGAAGCAGACGCCGAGTTCGACGTCCCCCCCCCCCCCCCCCAAACGCCACACTCACTCGCTTTTCAGGGCTACAAAAGTACTTCTTTTTAAAAACAATGAGTTGTATTTACCGTGTACGCTCTAGACGGTCCAGTTGCAAGCAGAAAATAAAAATATTTCTCTTGTTAGTCGTCGTGTTACTGTCCGCTGTGTTTCGTTCACCGGCATTGGCGCCTTCCTAGATTCCTGTTGCGAGCCACGCCCACAGATTTGAATTTCGGCGGTAGTGCCGCCCATTGACGTCATGTCCGCGTCACATGACTCTTCACACGCCAAGACGCACAAAGAAATTGAAATTACGTTTCCACTATCCCACGGTGACGAGACATAGTACACGACATGCATACAAGTAAACAACACAAAATAAAAACAAGAAGGCACAAACAATGAATAATAAGAGTGATGAATAAATAATAAATAAATAACACAACAAATAAGAGGAGCAAAACGGAGCAAGTGTGCATACAGCAGACAGTCAGAACATAGCGCAAAAGTACAGGACGCTACGCAGAAGGGGGGAGAGAGTTCAGGATCCTAACAGCCTGGAGTACGAAGCTGTTGGCGAGTCTGGTGGTGCGGGACCGCAGGCTCCTGTACCTCTTCCCAGAGGGCAGAAGATCGAACAAAGAGTGAGCGGGGTGACTTACATCAGTGGTCCAATCCATATTTTAAGTAGGACTCCAGAAATGTTCTTTTAAATGCAGCTTTCCTTTTCTTAGAAGTCGTAGCCTCTTCTTCTTCAGTGTCCTCATTGGACGTTTTTCCCTTTCCGAAGAAGCTTTCCAAACTTCTCAGTTTCTTGCTCATTTTTGCTTGCCTCGCGGGCTTGACTGTGGTGACATGTCACGTGACCGAGACGAGCGCCCTGTGTCAAGAGTCCTTATTTTTCAGATGCACCGACAGATGTAATTGGGAGAGATTCGCCAAATTTTTTATATTTTTCAAAATAAATTCTTACTCATTTTTGCTAGCTTTGCGGGCTCGACTGGGGAAACATGTCACGTGACCGGGACGAGCGTCTTAACCTGAATGAATTGATCATCAAATTTTTTTTCCTGTGCGGCTCCGCGGCCCAGTACCAAGTGACCCGGGCCCGGTGAATGGGGACCACTGACTTACATCACTCACAATCGTGGTATGTATATACCTTAATATTATTTTTATTGTTATCTCATTAAGGAAATCTTATCTCAGGGTTTATTCAGACTCCAGGTCTTTTAGTCCTCTTGTTTGGGCCGGACCAAAAGCGCTGTTTTATTTTTTTATCTTGCGGTGTTTAGCGTAGACACAATAGCACACAAGTTTGCCCGTCCGCCTCACGTGCATGATGACGCAAGGTTCGACGCTGTTCTTAGCTTTCTTTTTTTTTCTCATCTGCACTTCACTGCCACAACTTATTGTTTTGAGTAAAAATAAATAATGTGAACATGTATCATAACATGAAAATCAAAGTGAACGTGTTGTGAAGGAGGGTGCTTGTGCACTGGTATTTGTTTTTTACAAGTTTTTATTCAAAACACAAAGTTTTTCCAACGTCTTGAAATTGAGCCTGTTGCGCTTTTTGGACACAATTTCTCCAGCCGTTGAAAACCCCCGCTCACACGGCACAGAAATTGCAACGCAAGCCGGAAGAGGTTTGGGTAATGGGTCTTTTGATTGTCCCAGTATCTGATTGGATCCTGGGACCTGGCAATATTGCCCTCTGCCAGATATCTGTGAACCTCCTGGATGGCATCGGCTGGGTAGCACTTTTGCTTTGTCTGACCACTTCAATGTCCAGATGTTGCCAAAGGTTATCTAGAAAACATTGAATTGACATTTTAGTACATCCCATGGTCCCACACAGCAGAAACCTTTCGTTTGACTTGGGGCTGCTCCATAACTCTTGATAACTTTGAGGATGAACCGCAAAAGAGCAGATATTGTTTTCGCAGATCCATCCGCTTTGAATTTGGCTCCCTTGTCTGTATGTACGTATATACCTGAATATTAATTTTCAATGTTATCTGACAAGGATATCTTATCTCAAGGTTTATTCAGACCAGAAAAATCCTTTATTCCGCTTGTTTGGTCCAGACCAAAAGCGGACTTCATTTTTTTCCTTTGGTGCGGCTCCTATTCAGACTGTCTCAAACAGAAAAATGTTCGTACAATATCGGGCAGGGCTTATGCGTCTCTTACGCGCTTGATGAAGAGTTGGGGGTTGACAGCTCTGAACAGTGTGGTTGTCTGTGCGCGCCTCAATCCGGCCGTGGTCTCTTTCGATACACTTCTTTCCTTTACCGGCTCCCGTCATGTTCGCTGAATGTCGTGAGTAGTTGGTAGTGGATACTCCGTTGTCAAGATGTTACTGTACGCTGTAGGTCTTGCCCTCAGTCACGCAGAAGACTCTCATAAAAGCGAGCAGCTGTGCTGAAAGGGGGGATCCACCGGAGTGCAGACGCAAGACCTAGAAATCAGAAAAGAAAGCAGCTTTCATTCCGTGTGATCTGGAACTGAACGTGGGGTACCCCAAAGGGAACCTGAGCACACCGTAGGCTACGTGCAAATGTACGTATTTTCTATGAACCTTTGGCACTAACCTTTGACAACAATAATTGTCAGGTGTACATCAACTGGGAGGCTATAACCCTCCTACCTGGGGTTTGTCCTGTGTTCCAAGCAGCTCCTTCCAATGACGACGGCTGGTGTTTTCTGCTTTTATCTTGTCCAAACAGGCTTCTTCCACTGCCTTTGATGTCTCTTTGTCGAGCTCATTTGCATCAATTATCACGTTTCAAAATGAAAACAAAAAAACAAACACAGAAGGCCCGCCGGCAAGGTCAGAGTTCCAATGTTGGGGAGTGTCCACATCAGCCAATGACATTGAAGCGCCAGAGGTCAGCTGAGGTCAACCGAGTGCCGCACGGACAGTTGGGGTCATCATCTTCATCTTGTTTGTTCTCATCATCTTCCTCCTCCTCGTCATGATGGTCTCCCTTAATGAGTAATCTGAGCAGCAGTGCCCGCCCCCTCATCTTCATCCTCATCACATCCAACACTGACTCACTTTGGTGCTTTTTATCATGTGTGCGAGAGAGCCTTATTTGCAGTTTGCTGTCGAAAAAGCAGCTCGGAGGCTAGGAGGTGCTTGAAGTAGTGATGAAGATCAGGAGGCTCCAATTTGGGGAAATTTGCAAGAGAGTGAAGCTCAGCCGCCCCAGATTCCGCCACAATGTCGGCCGGCGCCTGTCGGAATGAACCAAATGCGTGCGAAACGTGAGGACGTCCGCTGGGATCTTACGTAAGGGGAAGAGCACTTCCTGTTCCTCCTCATCGCTGTTTAACATTCACTGCGGGAGACCCAGATAGTGGGAATCCTCAATAGAACGGCGCCGCGCCAGATGGGAACACGCAAACACATGCGCACGCACGCACACACGGCGTGTCTCCTCGTGTCGCACACCCCCGTGCCGTGCAAACACATTTGCATTTGCTAGCCTTCATCCTTCTCTTCACCTTCCTCCTCCTCACCTACATGGCTGTCCTCAATCTTGGTTTCATCACCGCCGCCTCAAGCGCGTGTGTGTGTGTTTGGGAGATAACATCAATTCCTTGTGTTTCGATAGAGCCCCACACACAGGTGCCTATTCTGTGTGTGCGCGGCGCAGCATTTGTATCCCCAGCACGTCAAACCCAAAGCCGAGTATTTGGAGCGTACTCACTGAAAGTCGAGCTGATGACGTTGGACGTGAACATGTCAGCTGCTCTGTTGAACTTTTTTCCTCCTGATGACTGACAGCTCTCAATCATCTGTCACCCATCATGATGATAAGTAGTCTTCATCCCCTTAACTGTGTTTTATTCATCTTCCTAGTTCCTCTACTTCCGCAGCATTTCCTCAAAAGTCACCTCTGCTGTCACAGACACAGTGTGTGTGTGTGCGTGCGTGGCGAGAGAATTAGAGCTATCAGTCGTCTGATAATGTTAAATTGACAAAGTGTGCCTTTTACATACACTTGCACACGCACACAGATGCACACATACACATGGTTGTGAACAATTCTTAGTTGTCTCTTTGGATCAGGCTTTTTTCTGTGATGCTGTCTCAGCTCCCTAGTGTGTAGTAAGCCGTGTGTGTGTGTGTGTGTGTGTGTACTTGTGTACTCAGCTGTTAAATTGCTATCTCAAAGGTAACCTCACACACACACTCACACACCAACACAGATACAGCAGAACCCCGGATCTCAACACTCGTTTGTTCCAGAAGTAGCGTTGAGAGGCGAAGGCATCGCGTTCTGAAGCAATTTGTCTCATTTTCTCTAAAGCAATACATAAAAGCACCAACAACAATGCAAATACGGTGCAGCAAAAGCTTGAACTTGCATGATCCGTCCGCGGTCCGTCCGCGGTCGGTTCGCGGTCCGTACGCGGTCCTTACACGGTCCGTACGCGGCCCGTACGCGGCCCGTACGCGGTCCGTACGCGGTCCGTATGCGGCGCATGACACATTTAAAAGACAAAATATGAGCTCAAAATACACGAAACATGACAAAACAACACTACCGTCTTTTTCCATGTATAATGCGCAAAATGTAACTAATTTATTGTCCTAAAATCTGGGGTGCGCATTATACATGGGTACAACAATTTTTGAAGAAAATCTCCCTCGAAATAAAACTTGAAATCACCTTTCTTCTTGTTTGTTGTCAATCGCGCATCGCATTCAGCCATCCTGCCCGACACACTTAGTCAGTAAAATTCATAATTGACGACACATCGTTTGATGCGATGGTGCAATCCTTGATGGTGTGTTATTGTCAAATATTGTTTGTTTTTTAATCTCCATCGCAGACCGGATATCATACGGAGGCCGCCATGACAGTATGCGCAGAACGGATGCGCAAGAACACAGAACATTCTGAAGGACACTTCCCACCCTGGCCACTCCTTTTTCGAACTGTTGCCATCAGGCAAACGCTATAGATCAATTAGGTCAAGGACTAGCAGATTCGCCAACAGTTTTTACCCTACAGCGGTAGTCACATTGAATGCCGCTAAACGTAAATGATTATGTCTGTGTATGTTCTTCTGTGGGTTTTTAGCTTTTTATTCTATTTTTTTTTTTTTCTCATGCGCCGATCGGTTGGCACATTTTAAATTTCGTTGTACATGTGTGACGATGACAATAAAGATCTATTCTATTCTATTCTATTCCAAGACACGTCAATCGCGCATCGCATTCAGCCATCCTGCCCAACACACTTAGTCAGTAAAATTCATAATTGACGACACATCGTTTGATACGATGGTGCAATCCTTGATGGTGTGTTATTGTCAAATATTGTTTGTATTTTAATCTCCATCGCAGACCGGATATCATACGGAGGCCGCCATTACAGATGCGCAGAACGGATGCGCAAGACACGTCAGCTATATAAAGAGCGAGAGTTCAGTTCTAAACCTAAATGCGTATTACAGGTAATATTTTATTTCACAACACTTTGCCTTGTTCCTTTCCTCTTTGCTGTTCACTTCAAACACGCTCCATACGAACACAATGCTCTCGTATCAGACGCTTGCTCGATCACCTGCTCGTTTGCTGTCACAATGTACCCTACACAAATCCGAAACATTTCTTCGCTATCGAGTTTGCTAGCGCATGCGCAGTGATACTGACCGGCAGAATAACATCCGGTTGTTCCCAAAGATGATCTTCCATCCATCCATCCATCTTCTTCCGCTTATCCGGGGTCGGGTCGCGGGGGCAGCAGCTTCAGGAGGGACTCCCAGACTTCCCTCTCCCCAGCCACTTCATCTAGCTCAGTGGTTCCCAAAGTGGGCGGTACCGCCCCCCTGGGGGCGGTGGAAAGATCTGGGGGGGCGGTGAGGAAGAAAGGGGCGGTAGGGGGGCGGTAGGGGGGCGGCAGTCGATTTGTACACAACACGCCGCTCTGGCCCAGTCAGATCCGACAGCATAGACTACAAAAGCAAAAGCTCAGGTTTGTAATTTCAAGCTTGTAATGTTCAGAATTGTTCTGTTTCTGAGAAACAAACTCAGTGCTCCCACTAATTCAACGTAATGGTAATGATATTATAAATGTATTATTTATTTATTTATATAAATGTATTATTTATTTATATAAATGCCGGTCCGCGAAAATATTTCTGACATGTAACCGGTCCGTGGCGCAAAAAAGGTTGGGGACCACAGCAGCAAACCAAATATCAAGAAAGAGGTGTTTGTTTCCATATGTGCCTTGGGGGGGGGGGGGCGCTAGGAATTCACTGGGGAGCCAAAGGGGGCGCCAGCCTGCAAAAGTTTGGGAACCACTGATCTAGCTCATCCCGGGGGATCCCAAGGCGTTCCCAGGCCAGCCGAGAGACATAGTCTCTCCAGCGCGTCCTGGGTCGTCCCCGGGGTCTCCTACAAAGATGATCTTTTTTCTGAAATAATTTTACGTTTACGGACTTAAGTAAGAGTCCAAATTTGGGTGCGTATTATACATGGGTACAGGCTTTTTTCCAGCATCGACAGGCCATTTTTAGGGTGCGTATTATACATGGGGGCGTATTATACATGGAAAGTTACGGTATTTAAGCACAAAAGTTACTTACCCAGTCCCGGAAAGAACTGCCCGAAAGCAAAGCAATATGAATCAAAGGTTGGCAATCAACCCGTAGCTACCGTGTTGCATTCTAGCTTGCTCTTCAAACCATCCGTCCCATGGCCAGCGTCTGAAAAACAACGTACAGTAGGGCACAAAACTCAACCCACATGCAGTGTGGAACTTATCCAAGTTAGCTTAAAAATAGCAAAACTCAAACCACATGCAGTGTGAACATCCAAGTTAGCTTAAAAATAGCAAAACTCAAACCACATGCAGTGTGAACATCCAAGTTAGCTTAAAAATAGCAAGCTATTCTAAACCTAGCTAGCAAGAAGTTAGCATTAGGTTAGCCCTAATCTTTAGTTCCTTTACGTGTTTCTTGTCTATTTTGGACTCTAGTGTCAGTGTATGCGAGTGTGTCGAGGAAGTCACGCATGGTCTCTCCAGACAACAAAGCTCCATTTTCGCCGTGTGTGTGGAGGAAGTCACGCATGGTCTCTCCAGACAGCAAAGCTCCATTTTCACAGTGCTCATCTCACCACCCACTGGCATGAGAATGGAGGCAGCTTGTGTCTGGATTTGCGTGTGGACCAATCATTCATCACTCACCCCTATCGAATGTTCTGAATGTCACAAAGGTTACTTGGATGTTGTTTAGAAGAAGGAGGAAGGAGGAGAAAAAAAACTGCGAAAAATGTAGTGGACCATAAGGTGAGCGTTCAAGGATGCTCAAAGGTTCCCTCTCGCTCTCTTACACACACCTGACCCAAAGAGACAACATAGAGTGTATACGTACCTGCACGACTTTATTTCATATTGTTTTGTGTGACATTGTGTGTTAAACACGTTGCAGCCCGGATGACCCGGAAGAGAGATCCTCCCATCTGCGATCCCTTCTCTTGCCTCTTGGACTTTTTCCTTGCCCTCTCGGGATTTAAAATGCTGTGAATATTTGCCAACGGTTTCTAAGAATTGTTGGACAGTGGACACGCACGCACACAAGGATGCTTTCACGTTTGACTGGCTGCATTGCGACCTCTGGGCTTTTGCTGTCGCTGCTTCTGCCGTGCATGGATTGTACTGCAGATGCAAATCAGCTTGAAGCTGGTTCTGCTCCGTGCAACGCAAGCGGTCCCCTTCAAATCAAGTTTGAATGAATGCTGGTCATGTTCTCTCATTGCCATTGAAATGGAAACTTTGCATCCGTGCTCTCAAGCGGCTCCTTCACTCCTGTCCCCGGAGGGCCACGCGACAGACGTGTGCTCGTGGAGTGATTGACAGATGGACGGTGGGCGGAGGGCAGGGCTTGTCCTTCTGTTCCAATCCTCTTCTATTGCTCGCTCGCTTCTGCGCATTCTCGCCTCGCTCGTGCACTCTGCGTGCGCGCCCACGAGAGGCTCCCACTTGGCGTGGCTGCTCTTTGCAGGGAAGGAAGGAAGATAGGAGCGTAGGAAGGAAGGCAGCCAGGAAGATTTGGAAGATGCTCGGAGGAGACGAGGAGCGCTTTCTGGCGGGATGAGAAGAGCACGCGCGAGCTGACGGACGGCTCGGCGTGCGCACTGCGGAGGCGCCAGGAAGAGAGTAGACGTGATTATTGGCTCCTTTTGCGTTATCACGTGTTATCGATCAGTGCCGAGCGGAACCGGGACCCCGCCCGCCTGGATGGAGGCAGGCGAGCACGTGCATGATCTGCAGGCTTCCCACAATCTGCAATGGGATTTACTTGTTCAGATGCTTGATTGACAGGACGGCACGGCGCGACGCGGCCCCTCCTCCCCTCTCACCCCCACCCACCCCACAACTGACCGTCTAGAAACGAGGACCCCCCCCTTCACACGCACAAACAAGCACCACTCCCCAGCCGTGTCCTTTCGACATCCTCACAAAGCGGCTGACGGTAAGCTTTTATTTTATTGCTTTGATTGATTGAATGATTGGCAGCGTACAAGGACGCAGCCTTTGATCTCTTCCTCAGTTGGCGGGAAGTGATTCATCGTCGTAATCTGATTACACGCTGCCATTATCCCCTGCGCGCGCGCATGTGCAGCGATACATGCACTGATATCTCCCCCACCCCGCCTCCCAAGCCGCCTCCCAAGCCGCCTCCCCCTCCCACCGTGCAGGAATGCGCGCGCGTGCGTGTGTGCTTGTACCGCCTCATCTATTATACATCAGGGCGAGTATGAGAAGCCCCAGGGGAGGAGGCAAAGGGGGGTGAGTGTGTGTGTGTGGGGGGGGGGGGGGCCTTGGATTTGGCAATGGAACAGCACGGAGGAAGTCAAATGCTCTCAACCACAATGTTCTCTTCATAATGCGATTCCAATTGCGACTATAAAACTCCTTCCTTCCTTCCTTCCTTCCTTCCTTCCTTCCTTCCTTCATTAAAGCCCCTCTGTTTCCTTCCTGCCTTCCTTCCTTCCTTCCTTCCTTCCTTCCTTCCTTAAATACTCTCTCTCTCCTTTGTGCTTTCCTCGTTTGCTCCAGCCATATTTATTTGAACGATTGCGGTTTCCGCGTCCCCTATATTGCTTTAGCGGCTAATGGCTACCGGCACACCCGTCGAGACAATGCCTCCATTTTAGTCCAGATTTTGCACCTTCCCGACCAAAGACGACAAACGCCTGACAGGCTTTTGAGATGATCCTCTAAAACAGGGGTCTCAAACTCCAGTCCTCGGGAGCCGCATTCCTACATGTTTTCCAAGTTTCCCTCGTTAAACACACCTGATTCAATGATCAGGCTCCTGCAGAACGTGAGAATGAACTGATCATTTGAATCAGGTGTGTTTAACGAGGGAAACTTGGAAAACATGTAGGAATGCGGCCCCGGAGGACTGGCGTTTGAGACCCCTGCTCTAAAACCATCCTTGTGTCTTGAATTTGTGTCGATGAGAGCTTGGAGTGATCCACAGCCAAAAGTGTGGAATGCGACATGGCCATTCAGACTGAAAATCTGATATGTCTGAAAGCCGCTTGGGTCGGATTTGGAAAAAAAATAGAAAAAAAAAATCCGGGTCAAGTTATTTGGAGCCTTTAGCTTGTCTTTTCACTTTCCACTTTCTTGATCCTTCCTCTTTGCACGGTCGAGCTCGGCCGCATCTGCACACCAACGAGATGCCATCGTGTCGCATGTGTGTGTACGTGTGTGTTTATCCTGGCCCTAATCCACGATGAGCGGCGCCATGGGCGGGAAAATGGGATTTTTCTCGAAATCATCCGATTGAAGGCAAGGCCGACGCCGGGTGACCTCGTTCAAACACGCCAGGCGGCCTTCGCGAAAAAACATGTCGGGAAAAAGCCGACAACATCCGTTGCTCTGATGTTTCATATTGCCGTCATTAGCGCCGTTTGCAGGATACGGGACTCTATACGCTGCTTCTGCTGCTGCTGCTGCTGCTGCTGCTGCTGCTGCTGCTGCTGCTGCTGCTGCTGCTGCTGCTGCTGCTGCTGCTGCTGCTGCTGCGTATGCCGCCCGACCCGCGTGCGCCGCCCGACCCGCGTGCACTCTGAGCTTTATTGTCAAATGGGTGCTACGGCTGGGACAAGTTAGGTGATTTCTCAAATAAAACGGGGACAATCTGTAGCCGGGCTCCTTCCGTACGGGTGCGAAGGCTGCGATTGAAATAGTTGAATGCGGGCTATTGTTATGGGCCCACTGTCCCCGCTAAGGAGCCATGGCGCTAACACGGAATGCGGCGGCCCCCGCGCCGATGCTGACGTTTGACTCAGCTACGGTGATGGCGGCACGTGCGCTTTGGCCCGCCGCTAGCTCGTTTGTGTCGGTTTAGCGCATTTACGAGTCCACCGGGTCTAGTTGACTTTGGCTTTGGACGAGCGCGGGAGGACTTCCTTTGCGGGGCGGCACCATTTACGGC
The DNA here is from genome assembly GCF_901709675.1 of Syngnathus acus. Taxonomy (NCBI): domain Eukaryota; kingdom Metazoa; phylum Chordata; class Actinopteri; order Syngnathiformes; family Syngnathidae; genus Syngnathus; species Syngnathus acus. Next base: position 17,266,910 of record NC_051098.1, on the reverse strand, counting down.
CTTCTGCGTGTGTGAATAATTCAGCTTTTGAATATTCAGGAGCTGTCGCCTCTGCTCGTGAATATTCATGAGCCCAGCCTCTGATCATCAATTAAACATCACAGACATTTGGTTGATCCCCACGATTGTCTCTTAGCACAAGATGCTAAATCGGCAAATGTCGGCTCATATGGGCTACCAATTCAGACAAGAACACTTGCGTGAATGCGAGCGCACGCAGTCACATGTGGGAACACGCGCCAGGCCAGGGTATCAAACATATGGCCTGGGGGCCAGAACCGGCCTGTCACGGGGGCCGATCCGCACATTTGCTGCATTTTTTCCATCAAAGTATCTGCTGTGGCTCATTTAGTGTGCTTTTATTTTGAAGACGGAATAGCCGCTCCAAGGATTCTTGGTGGACTTTGTACGGACCGATCTCTCCTTGCCAAATGAATCTTTTGGTCCTACGATGCGATCGTTCCCGAGTCTACTGCATGGAATGATATTAGTGTTTGTGCTTGACCAACATAGCGACAACCGTTGCTAATAATTTGGCTTTGTCAAGTAACTGAATTGGCACTCAAAGGCACACACTGGCATAGAGTCGCACACTGGCTCACGCACACGTACATGAATTATTGAGGTCAGTTTTCTATTAAGAGCGCAGATGACTAATCCACGCTTTAGTGCGTGAAGAAAATAATCCTCCTTTTGTCTCTTTATGGCCTTCTAATGCGGCGTGTGTTTGTGTGTGTATGTGTATGTGTGTGTGTGGGGGGAGGGGGGTGCGCGTGTGTGTGTGCGTGTGTGCGTGCGTGCGTGCGTGTGTGCATATGTGCATGCGTGTGTGAGTCCCCACTAGCACAAATAACAAGAAGACAAAGCTGGAAATAACTTTTTGCTGACCAATGACTTCATTTGCCATTGTTTCATTTTACTTTGGAGGGATCTGAAGCCACAATACAAATGGAAAAATGAACATCGCGTCTCATCCGGATGTCGGCCCTCGCTAACACGCGCATTAGCGCCGCTTGACTGCGTGCTGCTAACATCTGCTAACAACGGCTGAGAGCGGCGAATGGCGAGAAGGCCCGTGGCGAGCCGATGACCGCGCGTAGCGAGACACTTTTTTAGCGGCAGGCGTGCCACTTAGCGGCTAGCGCGAGTATGTTGGTGTATGTGTCTGCCTGTGTGTGCACTCACGCTTGGTTGTGTGTACATAGTTTGCTACCTTACATCTGTGTTTGTTTTGTGTGCGTGTGTATGCACACATACAAGTGTGCGTGTGTGTGTGTGTGCGTGCGCGTGTGTGCCTGTGCGTGTGTGTGTGCTGAAGGTAAAAATACGTACATCATTACATACTCCAATATTTTCTTTATAATGAACCAATCACCTCAATACATTGAAGCGAGAGAATGGACACCGGCCGTGCTGTGCTTCCATCATAGATGAAAAAGCGCTGCACAGGAAAGAGGCCTCTGCAGTGTCAAAAGCTGGCTTCAAGCCGCTCGGCTTCCCTGGCCTGCTCGCGCCAACATCAAAGCGCCGTTCACACTCACGCATACACGGGCATACACTCTCACTTAGTTCCTTCCGCACACAGCTACAGGGGCTGCCAATCAGGTTACCAAGCCAACACTTGATGCTAATCAGCACTTTTGCACGTGGACAACTGTGTGCAAGAGTTTTTTTTTTAAATGGGTACTCATCAGGTCGCTGCCAGGCTCTTGTATCATGTGTGCATGCGTGCCTATCCATCCAATGCGGCGTGTGTACGTGTGTTTGTGTGTGTATGTGTATGTGTGAGTGTGGGGGGGGGGGGGGGGGTGCGCGTGTGCGTAGGCCAATCGCCAAGAAGCCCCCAGGCTGGAATCACAGGGACGACGAGATGTTGAGCCTTAATCTGATTGAAGCACACTTGACTGACTCACTGGACTGACAGACAAATGCGGGCTGCACACACACGCACGCAAATACAAATACATGCTTGACAGCACACTGTTGCACAGAGTCATATCAATGGCAGTTGATAGACACAGCCTCCTGTCTCATGGTTGTGCACAAAACACACACACACAAACCCATTCACACACAAGTACGCAAGAGCACAAAACACACACGCACGCATGCACGCGCACACATAGTACACTTGTCAGGTATGCGAGGGGACGAGGACCCAAAACGGAAAGATGCGAGGAAGCGGAAAGCGAAATGTCCAACTCCCCGCTTCCCTCAAATGCAGCATAAAGACAGACAAACTAACAAACGACTCAACGTGGAACACCAGGACGAGGCACAAAGGGTAGGAGGACACCGGGAAATGAGCAAACGAGAAGAAGTGCGTGTGCACAATAACTTGCCCAGACAGACGTTAACCACAGGCACGCCAGAAAACAAACTAACATCCGAAGCAACTCAAAGACGGACCGTGACAACACCCGCGTGAACGAATATCATGTGAGTGAGTGGGCCAGAAAAAATTGGACTAAATTCAGTTGGGTGAGCGTTTCCGTTAACGTGTTCGCCGCAGATAGAGACAATATTTCATAAGCAGAGCCGTGGCCACATTTTGTGTCGTTCATGCTTGATGTTTTTAGAAACACACCAGCTTTGATCTTTGTGCTGTGAGTGTGCGTGAGTGTGTTCGTGTGCGTGCGTGCATCTGTGTCATCTAAAAATAAGCTTTGTCTCCAGGAAGACCTTCCTAATGGAACTTCTCTGTAGTCACTGTGCGTGAGCGCGTGTGCTATTTTCCACCTGGCAGGTGGTACCATGGCCATCTCTTAAAGACAATAGGGCTGCTTTGACCAGTGGTCCCCAACCTTTTTTGCGCCACAGACCGGTTACGTGTCAGAAATATTTTAACGGACCGGCCTTTATATAAATAAATAATACATTTATATAAATAAATAATGCCGTTATAGTGAATATATAAATACGATGAAATAAAATGATACGACTGGCATAAAACCAAGTATAAACGACATTTTCCCCTAGCTGGAGTTTTGAGTTTTTCCTTGCCCTTTTGGGAGTTTAAGATCAGGGGATGTGTTGAGAATATTTGCCATTTTTCACATGTCCTGAGTGTTGTTAGTCACCTAAATGTTGAACAGAGGGTGTGATTTACCGAAGTCAAATTCCTTGCTTGGCACGCTCAAACATGGCGAATAAAAACTCTTGAATCTTGAATAAAAATAAAACTCACCCATTACGTTGAAATAGTGGGAGCACTGAGCTTGTTTCTCAGAAACGAGCCGCCGGTGCCATCTAGGCGTAATCGGAGACAATGACACCCGAAGTGGTTAAGGTTTGTCTTTTAATGCAGGATGCTTGGTCTCCATGTGTCGAAGCAGTTTTGAAGGCTTCATTGCCTCGTTAGCTAGCCTGTCGCCATACATCAGAGTCACCGGTGGCGATAAATCCATATTTTAAGTAGGACTCCAGAAATTTTCTTTTAAATGCAGCTTTCCTTTTCATAGAAGTCGTAGCCTCTTCGTCCGTCTCCTCATTGGGGGGTTTTCCCTTTCCGAAGAAGCCTTCCAAACATCTGTTTCTTGCTCATTTTTGCTTGCTTCGCGGGCTCGACTGACGTGACATGTCACGTGACCGAGACAAGCGTCTTGACCTGAACCGACGGATGTAATTGGGAGAGAATCGCCATTTTTAAAAATATTTTTCAAAATATTTTTTGCAGTCAGGCAAGTTCCATGTCGCTTGTGACAAATCTGCAGTCACGAAACACAAGAGTGCGCAACTCGCTTTACCCTAACGAGCGCAACTGGAGACGGAAAGCAAGATAACATGGGAGCAAGTTAACCTGTAACACCGGCCGGCGTGTTGAACTCCCACTCCCACTTGCTGAAGCCATTGATATGAAATACCGAAAGTTTTTGTTCTTCAGCGCCGCTGACTGTTGCTCCGTACTGCCCCCTTCAGTTCTGGCAACAATCGACACAGCGCGCTCGCCGAATGAAAAGTTAAAATATTCGGTTCTAACGGTACCACAAAAAAAGCAGGTATCGACGTATTTTTTGCGTGTTGTTACCGAATTGGTAGCGGAAGTATCGGTTCTTGTGACAACCCTACATGAAACATGCTCGCTCCAACTCGCTGTCACAAACCATCCGGCGACCACTCATCCTCAAGCAGTGCGCGTGCGCGCGTGCGTTTTAATCCCAACTGGCGGGAGGAATAATGCAAGTGGCGTCTTATCTTTTGGTTTGTGTGGTGGAAAGCGGCTTAGTCGAGGTCTCCAGCCCGCCCGCCTACTGCGGGAAGCAAGAAAGAATCATGCATAGGAAGGGTCACACACACCGGTCCATACATAAATGCCTGCGTGTTTTTTCTCGGGAGATGGGGAAAGAAGAAATGTGAACGCATGTGTCCTGCTGCAGCCAACGAGCGCACGCAAAATCTGCAAACAAATCAAAGACGCTCCGTGACAAGTGATTGCTTTGCGTTCCTTTTTTTATTCTGACTCAGCAGCCGACACCCAAGCGCGTCGGGGTCTCAGAAAAGATGCGTACGACCATCGAGCGGACAAACGGCTCGAGGACCCCGTTCTCAGCATCGACAGCACCTCCCTTTCCGGTCGACATATTTGTAGTTTTTTAGCCGAGGTAGCGTTTACCTGAGCCGCAAAAATTTTTGATTGATTAAAAGATGTCAACGGCTGAAGACGTCCATACGTACATTACACGTAACAAAATAAATCCCCTCAAAATATTTATGAACACGGCTCAGTAAGCTAATGCTAGCGCTAGCGAAAAGCTAACGAATGCATTTAACACATTGTGTTCCCTAAGAATATAACTATACAAGAAGTGAAAACAGAGCGCACAGCTCTAAAAATCAGCAGACAGACTGCTATGAAAACAGCTGCATCGACACGCAATATTATGAAAGTGAAATACACTTTTATTATTTTTGTGTCATCTCAAGCTTACCGCTTTACTGTGTCCGTCGTTTCCATAGATTGAAGGCACCGAACCACTATCGAAACAAAGTCTTTTGGCGAAACCTTCTCTATAACACTGCATGAAAAATGAAATTTGACCAGGCACTTCTTTAAGGTTCTGGTGCAATGAGTTGTGTGGCTTGATGCATCCAACACCGGACATTTTGATCCCTCCACTTCGGCATCCTTGAGTTGTTTGGTAGTCCCGCCCCATTTACAGCCCCAATGGATGGCTGTAATAGAAAAAAATACATCATAGTAAACAAGCATCAAGTATTAGCATCAAGTGCTAATACTGTCATGTAAACAACGCTGCCGTCTTGGTACAGCTGACTGTCACGGAACGGATGGAGCAGGGCGACCAAATGCAGCTTGGACCAGGGTTTATTGAGCAAAACACAAACTAACAGACTCGGCAAACTGACATGGCTTACCAAAACACCAAGAGGACTGCCCAACAGGGACGTGAAACAAAAGACGTGAAGACATTAATGATCCGACGGGGAGTGACACGCAGACAGGACTTAAATACAAGACAGGTAACGCGAGGCAGGTGACTGTGATTAGTACATGGTTTGTGAGTTGACACAGGAAGGGAGGGGCGAGTACAGAGACAGACAGAAACCATGACAACCTAGACACAGTAACACAGCTGGGGACGAGACGTGACACTGACAAAACGAAGACATATTTGTACATTTATGTTTTGGATGTATTACTGTTTTTTCGGACAATATCAGACAGATAAACAATATGAACAAAATGAGCAAATGACAGTAATTTGCTGTCAGCAAAAGTCTGAAAGGACTTGAAAATATTCCATAGTACTTTGCTGTCATCAGCACCCGTCTGTCTCTCTACCGCCCGCAGGCCAACGACGAACACCTCGAGGAATCAATGAGGGCTTTGGGACGCCTTTAGCCCCACCTCCGCAGCCACACCCTACGTGAAGAGGACCGCCCCTTCTCAGGTACGACTGTATGATAATTGGCCGAGGCTCTTGATGATGTCACGTGCAGCGGCGTTATGACAAGAAATTCTGCATTAGCGTCCTTCTTAGATGTATATACACTGAACCCAGTGGGGGACCACAAAGCCTGCAGCAAAACGCAGTCACTGGTCTTCAGGCATGTCAACACGCATTCAGACACACACGCACACACGTATGTGTAATGTTTTGTTGCGTGAAGGCTGAGGCCAAGTTGGGTCGTTTCAGCTCCTGTGACCCGTACAATGTCGCACGGTTCTATCTGTCTCTTTTAGGACATTGTACAATGCTGTTACCTTGCGCATCTTGTGACACTGTGGTTGTTCTGTGGAGTTCTTTGCTGCTCGTTGAGCTGCTCACACATGTGCGTCAGCAGGAGCGCGGCCATGGGGGGCCGCTGGCCGCCGCCCCTGCCGGTCCTCCTGGCGGCGTACTGGCTGGTCCCGCTGAGCAGCGCGTCGTCATCCATGCTGTGTCCCGAGCGCTGCACCTGTCAGAACCTGCTTCCGTCCTACACGGTTCTGTGCGCCAAGACGGGTTTGCTCTTTGTGCCGCCTAACGTCGACAGACAGACGGCCGAGCTGCGCCTCATGGACAACTTCATCACCACGCTCAGGCACCGAGACTTCGCCAACATGTCCAGCCTGGTATCTACGTCCTCACTAGCTTCATTTGCGGTCTGACATTTTTTCAGCGCCGCGTCAACGGCGTTGCTGGCCGTGAGCTACGTTAGCAGTCAGACAGCCATTGTAAGAATCCAACCGTTGTTCTCGCCCTGCTTCGATATGATGGGCCGCTGCAAGCCGGTGGCGCATGGCTTCCAGTCAGGCTAAGCCGTAGAAGTAGAGAAACATATCCAGCAGTTACAGTTACTTCGAGCGCCTCAATTAAGAAAGTGACGCTCGTGCCTCGGCTACCGGCGTGACGTTATGCGCGATGGTCACATACGAACTATGGTTGCGGCGGCTGGCCAGATCTGACCTCAGTTCATTTCCAGACCGACGTCAGTCGAGTCGCTAATAAAAGGGCAGATCACCATTACGAATGATAGAATCTGGCGCCGGTCTCCATGACAACGCCCTGCTAGCATCCTGCCTGAGCCGTTTGTTTGCTGTCGTGGCGGCAGATCCACCTGACGCTGAGCCGTAACACTATCAGCCAGATCCGGCCGTTGGCCTTCGCCGACCTCCAGGACCTGCACGCCCTCCACTTGGACGGCAATCGTCTGACTAACCTGGACGACGCCCACTTCCAGGGCCTGGTCAACCTGCGTCACCTCATCCTTGCCAACAACCAGCTGCACCGCATCTCCCAAGGAGCCTTCCAGGTCACTTCTTGATTCACATTGGCACATTTGTGGAATACTCTAGTCGCCCCAGTTGAAGCTCCATCCAGCTCAATTCAAAAAGGTAAACTCCTCCATTCTTTTGAACCCCATCCTGTCCCGGCAGGACTTCCTGGAGACCCTGGAGGACTTGGACCTAAGCTACAACAATCTGGTGGACGTCCCGTGGGAAACCATCTCCATGCTTGCAAGCGTCAACACACTCAGCCTGGACCACAATCTCATCGAGAGCGTTCCCGAGGGAATCTTCTCCAACCTCCACAAGCTGGCCAGGTGAGTTCGGAAGGCGGGCCCCCGCGAGGTTTCCGTCGCTAGCGTTCCGTCTTGTCCAGGCTGGACATGACGTCCAACAAGCTGAAGAAGATCCCGCCCGACCCCCTCTTCCTGCGCATCCCGGTGTACGCCAAGATGAAGGGCTCGCCGTTGACCGCCTTGGTCCTGAGCTTTGGCGGGAATCCGCTGCACTGCAACTGTGAGTTGGTCTGGTTACGGCGCCTGACCCGCGAGGATGACCTGGAGACATGCGCCTCCCCTCGAGACCTCGCCGGGAAGTACTTCTGGACCATCAGAGAGGTGTGACGCTGGTGCGGCGACTGTGGCTAGGATAAAGAGCTTTGTTTGGATATGGAGCCTACTAACAATTTGTTAGTTTGAAGGATTTGAATGGCAACAGCTCAGCCAAATACCAGACATCTCGCCGCACGCCGCTAGTTATTGATGAACCTCCATCCTCCTTTACTTTTCAACACTACAAACAGCTGTCAAATACAGAGCGCTCATTTCCATAGCAACCTTCTCATTTCACACCCTCATTTGAACATCTCGCTACAGGAGGAGTTTGTGTGCGAAGCTCCGATGATCACTCGCCACACGTCTAAGATGTTTGTGATGGAGGGCCAGGAGGTGAGCCTGCGCTGCAAGTCCATGGGCGACCCCGAACCCTCCACCCATTGGGTCAGTCCCGACGGGAAGCTGATGGGCAACACGTCGCGCACCGTCTGCTACGACAACGGCTCGCTGGATATCCTCAAGGCTTCCGTCAAGGTGGGCCGGGAGGGACGCCGCCCCTTCTTCTCTTGAGGCGCTGCCCTCCTCCCTTGCTGAGCCCCTCCCCTCGAATTCCCGGCAGGATTCCGGAAAGTTCACATGCATCGCATCCAACGCGGCTGGCGAGGCCACGGCGCCAGTGGAGCTGGTGGTCAACCCCTCGCCACACTCGGAGCCCAAGCCGGACGCCGACCCGGGGCCCTCGGACGTGCCCACGTCCATCAAGTCCAACGGCGGTCAGGCGCGAGTCGCCCAGCAGCGGGTCAGCGTGTCCGAACTAACGGCGAGCACCGCCCTCATCACGTGGCCCGCGCAAAACCACATTCCCGGCGTGCGCACCTACCAGATCCAGTACAACAGCTCTGTGGACGACGTCCTCATCTACAGGTGAGCTCACCCGCCCTAGCCTGTCGTTGGAAGGCTCCTCCGCCCGGGTCTTGCGGCCTGTCCAAAATCATGCACGGACTGATTGATGGATGGATGCTTTGGCTGCAGGATGATCCCGGCCAATCACAAGTACTTCCTGTTGAGCGATCTGGCGTCCTCCCGCGATTACGACTTGTGCGTCCTGGCCATCTACGACGACGGCCTCGCCGCCTTGACCGGCACCAAGATGGTGGGATGCGTCGCCTTTGCCACCGAACCAGAGTACGGACGGTGTCACTCCATACGAGACCAGGCAGGGGGCACTCTTTACCTCTGGCGATGTGTGTGTGTGTGTGTGTGTGTGTGTGTGTGTGTGTGTGTGTGTGTGTGTGTGTGTGTGTGTGTGTGTGTGTGTGTGTGTGTGTGTGTGTGTGTGTGTGTGTGTGTGCGCGCGCGTGCGCATGCGTGCGTGCGTTGAGATGTTGACCTTGGCGTTTGGCTTGTTCAGTTTTTGGGTGGCACCATGATCCTGATCCTCGGCGGCATCATCGTGGCGTCTGTTCTGGTCTTCATCTTCATTCTGCTGATGAAGTACAAGCTGCACAGCAACCACCACCACAAACACAACACCGACGCCCGACACGCCCACGTCTGCTCGCAGACCAACGGAGGGGGCGGAGGCACCGCCCTGCCCTCACCCGGACAAGGTGACGAGGGGGGCTCAGCTTGGCACGTTTGCTGATGGATTGGGCAACTTTTCACACTATTCTAGCCCCTGACAAATGTATCTCCTTTTGATGCTCGAGTGGAAACGAGTGAAAAGCCACAGAAAGGCGCCTTCTCAGGCGTGGCAAACGAGTCATCGGCGATGCTCTTTTTGTTCGGCAGGCGCACACAAAGGCCGCCAGCTGTCTGCGGACGGGTTGCCGGCCGCCGCTACCCCCGCCGGCCTCAGGGGAACGACCGTTGTGGATTTGAGCGCCGCCGCAGTGGCGTCGCAATAACAAAAGGAAGCAACTGTCTGTCGAAGCCAATATTCCACAGCCCCTCCCCGTTTTTATCTTTCGGTTTGCCGCTGGTGCCCGGGCTGAGGAGGGCGTGGCAGTGATCAGCGTCGTCCCGCGCCGGTGAGTAGCATTTTGTTTTTGATATTGTAGCTAATGTCATGAATTATTACTCTAAGGATTCAAATCGATTATAGGTCTTTTTTCATATTTAAAACATGCCAATGTTCTCATCAGATCTATTATTCGTATTATTTTTATGTTTTGACAATCTTGCATGCAAAACTATATTAATTCATTGGAGCAATAGCTTACTAATTAGTTTACTTTTTGATTTCTGAGTTTGCTTCAGGTACTTATACTGTTGCATTGTCTTTCTTATTACTCTGATACACTCTGTTTTAATCGTTATACCTTTTAAAATAACCTTTACGCCTTACCTTCCGATGTATAGAGGCTTTGCAGTCACGTGGTTTTATCACGTGATTTTGTGTTATGCCGCCATCTTGGCGGTCAACTAGTCAGCTCGTTCCTACGTGTTTGTATGGATTGTCTGATTTCTGCGCTACGTTTTCACCGATTTCTTCCGAATTATGGCTGATTTGCTATCCAACGAAGTTAGGCATTTGGATGAAGACTCCAAGAAACGTCACAGAGAGAAGTTGAACCTTGTTGGCACAACGGATCCGTACCTTTTACCGAGAAGCATGCTAAAATCGCCCGAGCATTTTGCAACAGCCGACCTGCCTGAACGCTCATATCCAGATATTTATAATTACCTCGTCGATTTGTTTTGTAATGGCATTTCATAACTTGACATATTAAAAAACTGAATAGAGTGAAATCATTCAGATACTGTACCTGTCAGTTCAAGTTGCTACCATTTTTATTATTTGTTTATTTTTGCATGATGCCACATCTGATTGGCTTGAAAACTTAACCAATAAATATAATTCAATATTTACATTGATAACGTTTTCAAGCATCATGAAAAAATAAACACAAAATAAAAACGGGGGGGTGAACTGAAGAAATCATCCCATTCCCTGCCTTGCTGCTCTTGCTGCCTTTCTAAAAATGCACCCAGCATTTTCAACAATCATATTTGTATCATCCCATATTGTATTATTTCACATTTTGTGAAACAAATCAGGGGTGAATAGTTTGTTTACATACCTGATATGAAGTCCTCATTGCATATCCTTGTGTAAATCGTAGGTTTCCATCGTTCACGACGAATATCCGCGATCCATTTATCACGTTTTTTCATGTTCGCCGGAAATCTATAGAAGCTAAGATTTGGTTTATCGCCTCGTCTATTGCTACATCCAACAGCACAGCAGATATAACAAGAAAGCGTGTGTGAGTCGTTGACCGGCACTGAAAAGTTGACCGCCAAGATGGCCGCCAAGCTAATGTGGGTAGCTTGATGACGTCAGCTGCAAAGCCTCTATTGGTCAACACGGCATCCTAACTTAACCATACAGATGAGGCACTTTGCAGCAACACTGCCCCCTGCAGGTGCGGTGGCTCAACTACGAGCACATTTTCATGCTGACGATGATTGTCAAGTTTTGCTTAACTCTCAAGTTGTTTCTCAACTGTCAAGTTGTTAGTTTTCCCCAGTTCTTTGCCCCAACTTGAAAAAGGGCCTGGGTCCTTTGAACGCAAGAACAATTCGGACTTCGTCTTTTTTCTTTCTTTTTGCAGCTTATCGCACAACTACTTGGGAGGTTGATTAGTCAGGTTGATAAACAAAGAAACGTTGCATTATTTTGAGTTCAATCAATTTCAGACAAACAGCCTGTATGTACCCCAAAGCAAACAATTCAAACATTTTAAACAAAGCATCCAAGTCCATTTCCTACTAATTGCGTGTGACCAGAAACTGAGGGCTTTCTGAGAGTTTCTTTTCTTTTCTTTACTTTCTTCCACTGTGAGCCATTCACTCCTTTGTTCCCCGGCTTTTATACCGGTCTGTAGGCAATTATGGCCGCCCCTGACACCTGACAGGAAGTTTGGCTAATTGCGATGTGGCTGTTTCGCTCTGCCCCCTGCAGGTCTGGAGGAGAACTAGTAGACCTTTTCTGCCTCTGTTAGTTGACATGACAATGACGTTCACGCTAAGTCTATGCACGCCATAGCCGAGCGATCTTAACGCAGGTGTGTCCTCTCTGCAGGAGCCTTCCTGGTTGCATGAAGCACCCCCTGCGCACCCAAACTCACAAGCAAAGTAAGTCCACATCAGATGGTCTGGCACCACCAGGACTTCTTTGCACTTTTGGGACGCCCGACCCACATTGCCCGGCTCCTTCGCCAGAATCGACGAGTAAAGTACTCGTATCGTCGAATGGAAACAATCGCCTTTCCGTGAAGACGCTTCCTCGAGCGGCGGTCTATAGAGAGCAGCCGACGAGGAACATTGTGTGAAGAACGCTCTTTTTAAAAATGTTCCGTTTAGAACATTCCAGAAGACGACTCGGTGAAAAACATTCATGATGGTGATAATTCTCAGAGCGTCTGTCACTATACAGTACTTTTTGTTCTGTGTAGATTACGGAAGAACCCGAGTCTGGACATTTGAGGACTGCGTGAGGAACATAAACTCCAAACGAGCTCTCTGTTGAGCACACTTCTCGGTTGCTTTGATTGTTTCACTCAGCAGCGCCACAAAGCCACACGTTTTGCTTTCACTGAAAAGACAAAAGTGGGATTTATAAAGAATGAAATAAAACAAGTATTTTCATTGTTAAAGCAGTTGAGCGTCTTGACATCTACAGGGCGCCGTTGGCGGGCGAGACCTTGCCCTTGGTCTTGGCCTTGGTGGTGTCCCTGAAGCCAAGAAGGCTGCAGACGCCGTTCCTGATCTCGGCGGTGCGGACCCCGTAGATGACGGGGTTGGCGGCGGCCGGGGTCAAGATGTACAGGAGCCCCATGGCGCTGTTGGCGTCGGTGGGGATGGCAAGACCGAGGTTGTGCGACAGGAAGGTGATGCTTCCGACCAGGTAGAACACCGTCATCACCATCAGGTGTGTGCCGCACGTGTGGAAGGCCTTACGACGCTCGTCCCCGGGGGCCGCCGCCCGCACCGCGGCGACGAGGATCTGAGTCAGCAACCAAGTGATGAGATATTGCAATATTGCTCACGGGCCCATCTCACCGGTGGAGACCGAGCCCCCGTTTGCGCTCTTGCCAGGGCGACGTCTTGCAAGACTAAACCTTTAGTCGGAGAGGCGCCGCTGCCGCCGCCTTTTTGTGATGTCGTATAGACTCTGCGACAAAGTACGAAAGCGGCACTGCCATGTCTCCGGCAAAGACGCAGAGACCTTGCGGGGACGATTCCCTAAGTTGCGAGCAGGATTAAAGGCCGCGAGAATTAAAGGCCGCGATGTCTCAGAGCGCAGCCAAAAGGAAAAACAGAACCTTTGAGAATCGACTCAACTCACTGGCGACCTAATCATCCAGGAGACTACGTAGCAGAGATTCGCCTCACCTCGGCATCGGGTGGCTGACAAGTCTCCGGACCAGTGAGATAGACCTGTCAAGTAAACATTTCACCACGACGCCACGGATACTTTCTGGCTGGCAAAAGTGAGTAAGGCAAAGCCTTTGAGGAAAAACAGGCTTCAGTGACGACTTGAGCCGTCTGGCCGGCAGTCGTGTTTGGTGTCGGGCCAATCGACGATCCGACCGTGCTCGCATTCTGCCATCCGCAAGTATGACGGCAAGCGTCGTTCTGAAACGGAGAGCGTGGAAACCTTGGAGTAGGAGAAGATGATGAGCGGGATGTCCACGCCCACGAAGCAGACGATGACAGCCACGCCGGCGGCAGCGCTGCGCCCGGTGTCGCCGCACGCCAGGCTGACCAGCGCCATGTGGTCGCAGTAGCAGTGGCGGATCACGTCAGAAGCGCAGAAGCGCAGTGAGCCGGCCAGGCCCACCAGGGTGGCCATGACGGCGCCGCTCCGGGCCAAGGTGAAGAGCGTCAGCGTGACCAGCGCTCGCCGACCCACCAGCTGCTTGTAGCGCAGCGGGCGGCACACGGCCACGTAGCGGTCCAGCGCCATAGCCATGAGCAGGGTGGACTCCACCGACGACAGGAAGTGGGTGGCGAACATCTGCGCCAGGCAGCCGGCCAGGGACACGCGGGTCCCGTCTACCAGCAGACCCACCAGGGTGCTGGGGATGATGGCGGCCACGGCTAGCAGGTCCACCAGGCACAGGGCGCATATCAGCAGGTACCTGGGTACACGTGCTACATGCTTTGTGCTCCACGGTAGTTTTCTGCATGCTGCTCCTGCTGCTGCTGGGGTGCTTTGACTTACGGGTCTGACAGGTTTCGCCAGCTACGAGCTACCGGCTACCGATAAAAGGCTAAAAGGATTTTTTGAACGGGAGAGCCAAAGAAAACAAGGCCGAGACGCTGACACCGAACTAGCCACCCAATGTAAATATGCGTGAGCGCTCCCTGTCGCTTAGGGAGTGCCCTGACAAAGACAGGCAGGCAGACGTCTTTGACTGAAATGTGTTCCTGCCATTGATTGCACTCTTACCTCCACAGTTGTGCATTGTGTTCTTCGAGAACCAAAGAGGAGTGTTTCATCCATCTCCTTGATTGGATTGCTATTCCTCGACTATGAATTGAATGGCACGCACCGTCGGCGTATCCCGGGCTCCTTTCCAAATCTCCTCAAAGTCTTCAGACGTACAGGTAGCGTTATTTGCGTCACGAGCTCGGTCCCGGGAGAAAGTTGAATCGTAAGTCAAGGCACAGCAGCATATATGGTACATCGGTGCGGTACAGTGAATCCCTTTCCATCGCCAAGCTTGTATTGTATTCCATCGCCAAGCTTGTATTGTATTCTGTCGATAGTTCCCTTTTACACAAGTTCCCAACAACAATTCTCTACATTTGTATTATATCCAAATGTTGTGAAAAAACGCTTAAAGAAACCCTGTCGCCAGCGGGTCACAAACGTGAAAGAAGGCACGATGTAATGGGGGTTCACTGTACACGTGCAATGGCTAGATGCCACACGGATGGATCTACTATACACCACTATCAGGTACATTGGGCTGTGGAGACGCTCCACGCTGGCGATGACATAAACCAAAAGTACGTTGCCGAGCAGCGCCAAGACGGAGGTGGTGGCCAGCGGTGGCGCCAGGACCCAGCGCCGCTCGTCCAGCGCGGGGAACCCGCAGAACACAAAGGTGCTGTGCGACGAGTTCTCGGCTGACATCTCGTCGTAGACGACGTCGCGATTACTCGGGAACCCGAACGGTCCCTCGAGAGCCTAGCGCAAAAAAGAGCTGTCTGTAAATGGCAAGATTTAGGCCGGGGGTCAAGCCGCTTTCACGAGCATCGTGCTAACTCACAGGCAAAAACCAAGGAGAACGCTAGCCGCAAAAAAAAAAAGCAAGCCGCTAAGCCGGGCTGGCCATTCCCATCCACGGCTGCTGGAAAAAGCGTTCCAGCACTTTCTTCAGACTATAAATCAAACTCTTCTGGGTCATCCTTTTAATTATGAAGCTGAAAAACAAGAAACGTCTTTGGCCGTTTCTACCTACTAGCAAAAACGAAGCCATCGAGCCAAAGTGAGCGGTCGCCTCCGACCCTTACCTGCAGTCTGTCCGCCGCAAGAAGGCTTGGTGGCGCCGTACTTGGCCTTATAGGTCAATGTCAAAGGTCCCGTGGGGATGAGCGGGTCCCGAATGCGGCGGGCGAGCAGCTCTCTGACTGGTTGCCTGCCGGTGGTCGGACCGAACCAAATTAAACTCCAGGGTCTCGTCATGGAAACGCCGGAATGGAACTCTTCCTTGTGAGAAACTTGTTAGCGCAAGCTAATTAGCCTCAAATGAGCCAATTAGCCTCAAAGAAGCTAATTTTGCCCAAAAGGGTCTTCCTCGGCCGCCTCTAATGGTCTGATAACTAAGGCTGTGCTAATTGCTTCAAGGTATTCATGCACGTCGCTCCCGTTTATTTTTGTCGCGGTATTGTAACATGGACGTGTTGCAGTTTCCTGCATTTTTTTTTTTTTTTTAAAAACTCTAATTCTTCCACACAGTCCGCCGGTGGACCTCGAGTGTTCAGATCCGTTTGGGGTCCTAACACTTTGATTACGTCACGGTTTTTGCGAAGAAAACTTCTAAAAAGGAGTCTAGAACATTTGATTTAGGCTGTACGGTCTGGGATTGTTCATTTATTGGACCACGTTATTTATGGTGGAAAAAAGTGCATCGCGATTGTGACATTATTTTGAATGAGGCAATCTCCTACCATCCACTCAAGGCGTCTCCAGATGTGGTTGCAAATTTGACATTTTCCTTTTAAAACGGCAAAAGCGTCAATAAATCCAATAATCGTAGACCGTGCGTTGTTTTTAGAAGCTTTCTTCGCAAAACTCGTCTGCATTTGAAACTTTAGAAAGCTTCATTACGTCCGCTGACCGGCGCCCGCCGTGTTGTCTCGCTCGGCCATGAATGGACTCCCGAGGGTGAGCGGTCGGTCACTGGATGGCAAAAGCATGCTTGTTCCATCACCATCCCCCAAGGAAGAAGATGGAACAACAACAGGACCCAGGAGACCAATCAGGCTCATCCTTGGACCACATAGCGTAGATGTGCTCGTTAGTAGCTTGGAGATGAGCCT
Source organism: Syngnathus acus (assembly GCF_901709675.1). Lineage (NCBI taxonomy): Eukaryota > Metazoa > Chordata > Actinopteri > Syngnathiformes > Syngnathidae > Syngnathus > Syngnathus acus. The sequence goes on along the minus strand of NC_051098.1, from coordinate 17,250,569 downwards.
GCGCTGCTCTACCATTGCTCATAGTCCACTACAGCGTTGTGATGCGAAGTGCAGTGGTGTTGGAGTAGTAGTGCTCGTAGTTAGTGCATGTTGCATGCTTCTTCCTGCTTGCTACCTTCTGCTTTCAGCTACTGCCGCCGGATAGCCCCGTTTCCGGGGGGCGAAAAGAGGAGCCGAGTGCGTAAGTCTCCTCAGCCGGTACATAGCCTCTCCACCGTCAAGACTTCTGCATGCATCCTCGTGGCCACACATGGTAACTGGGTGCCTCACGGCTCCAGGCCAAATTGCAGGGGATCGATCGGGGGAGCAACAGTGGGCCCCTAGGTGTGACGTACAGGCCCACCGGCGTGTGGTTGCCCTGGCGCCCGCTAACCACTGTCCCAGCTATGGGGGAAATAGCACCCCTGCTGCCTTGTGGGTATCGTCTGGAACGAAAAGGCTAAGGGAGCAAACCCCGACAGGAAACCCGGCTCGGACTCCGTTAGGCAGACTCATGCTTTAAAAAAGCATTGTTCTGGCAACTCCTGCAGCCAACCTGATGCCAAATGTATCGGTTCACCGTTCCTTTGGATGACAACAGGAAGGCTGAGAGGGAAGTGTCACTGATCGATCACAAAGTAGACACTTTTATTTGCTTTTCTTGTCAGCGGCCAGCGCGTCATGAAGCGCCGACACGCACTTCTCAAAGCGGTCCATGGCCAGTGTTCCGTTGCCGTCGAAGAAGGACGCCACCGACGAGGTCATGTGGCTCTCCAACCACGTCTTGTGCTCGCCGTCCGTAAAGGCCACTCGCAGTGTGTACTGGTCATCGAACCTGCCGGCGGGAGGACAGCCGTGAGCCCAGCCCCCAAGGCGACGTGCTCCGAGTACGCTTACCGCTTGAGCGAGGACGCCAGCTGCCACACGCGGTCCGGATCCATCCCGGCCGGGTCCTTCTGGAGGGCCACCAGGAAAATGTTCTTCTCCTTGTAGGACGTGTACAGCGTCAGGATCCCCATCATGATGAAGTAGGTGAGGGCCTCCGTTAAGGAGTACGTTCACGACTGGACCCGACGTTTCCACCGGGGCCGAACGAGCGAGCGATTCCTATCTTGCTTATGTCGCATCCGTAGCTTGCTGACCGAGAGGGCGAGAGCCGGGTGTCGTTTCCCGTCTTTGGTTTCACTCGCCCTCACCTAAGCCAAAGCTACGAGAAAAACCACCTGATGCCATTGCGCGCGATTCTTGTGGTACAGATGAACATAGTTGAGAAATGAGGTGAAATGGAGCAGTTGCCTAACGTGAAAAAAGGCGACACATCACAGTGCGAAGGATATGAAACCACGCAGCAGGCCAGGACGGGTCTGGACTCGGGGAAGGGGCGCAGGTAGTCCCAGACCAGGGCCACCATGGCAAAGACGCACGAGACCGTACAGATGACCAGACGGCCGTCCACCAGACCGAAGTGCTCCTCGTAGCCGTACTTCTCCAGCAGCACCTGCGCACGCGACCGGCACAATTTCAGCGTACCCCAAACTTCTCTTGACAAGAACATGTTGGACGCTAGCCTCATTTTTCACTCGGCATGAGACTTGTTTTATAGCATTTACTGTTTGGATGCTAGTCATTTATCCTTCCAACCATCTTGGTTCTTGCAGAGCGCATTTTGACTCCACTTATTTAAGTAGCTATTCCCAATGGTACTTTTCCACAAGATACTTTGGCTTTTTTTGTCCGTATAATATATAATATATAAATAAATATATATATATATATATATATATATATATATATATATATATATATATATATATAAAACAGGTTTCTGATCTATTTCGAGAGCTGCAGAAAGTATCTCATTGAATGACATACAGGGCTCCATCATTGGACCTGGGTCCAAGTAGACAATTGGTAGTAGACACCCACCTGCTTAGCTGCATCATCCAGAGAGTTCTTGACCGCGGCACCGTCCCATTTGTCGATCTTCACTGGCTTTTCGTCGATTCTCCACTGAAACAAAGCCCCTCGACGTCATTACACCCGTATCTCTTTGATAGTATCGTGTCATTTTCGGGCATTTTAGTGTGTGTGTGTGGGGGGGTCTCAAATCACGATGGGAATATCTGTCAAAACAATATACGTGACTATTTAATCTTCTCCTGAAATTGTTCACGCCTAGCAGCAACTGATGAGTAATCTGTTGATAACATTTTTAATGAACCAGCTATAGGATTTTTTTAATGTCCTAATCTGTTAACATTTTTTATGAATCAGATATAGGATTTTTTTAATGTCCATCTCTATGTAAAAAACTGACTTTGAAGAAAATGCTCTGTCATGTCATAACGGAGGTACAGAAACTGTATAATATTTCCTGTTGAGTGGCTCGAATCAAGATTGACAATTTCAGGCCTATCAATTGTTGTAACTGATTAATCAGAAAAAAAGTGTTCATTTGACAAAAGGGCTCTATCTTTTGCCTGGTGCTCTGAACCTTCCTTTTTGACGTCTTCAGCAGTTTCCCTCGTCGCTTAGATTTTATTCTAGAGCGATGTAGTACACTTCCAACTTTGCCATTACAGCGTGAAGAAGAAGTAGTACACGTTCAACTTTGCCATGACAGCGTGGAGAGAAAAACCCAAAAGGCCGCCGCTGTTCAAAAGAAGTCATTCGAGGAGCCTTCATTCAGCGTTAGCATGTTAGCTCGTGTGGCACTTCTCTGCCTCTCAAACAACCATTGTATCCGATTTTGCTCTGGGCGGGACGACACGATCAAGAAAACAAAATAAATGCAAGACATGAGCGCACAAACTCACTTTCTCTAAGAGGCCACTCTTTCCATTGCGCGCAGCTGCCATTTTGTCTTCCGCCCCAAACAACGCTGACCTGGCTGTGCTGCTTCTTTCTTCTTCTTTGCGGCAACCTAATGGAGCATTACCGCCACCTACTGTTCTGGAGTGTGGCTCACAGCTCACGATACAAAGTTCCTATTACCTACATATAGTATTTCAAAGAAAAGGCCTAATTCTATAGTGTTACCCCGTCACTGACCTGGCTGCTTTCGATTGGTCGGAACATAACCACAAACGTGAGATGTCATGAAGCCACGACGCGGTAAACTGGGAACCTTTTATTCGCATTAAGAAGTAAATCTGTCCATAAATCTTGTAACATACGAATACGTACGCATGTTTTTTTTCGTCTTCTTCTTTCACAAATTGTCGTGTACTTCTAGGCGGGTTCGCTGTAGTATCCCTAACCTGCAGTAACCTCATGATGATGTGTGTCACATTTGGACATAATCAAAGTCAACTGCTCGTTTCTTCCATTTGAGAGCACATCCCTCACGACATTTCTCTTGGGACGTCGCCTTGATGGTCCGACGTCAACATTGACGTGATTTCTAAACTATGTTTCCAGTCACTTGTATTGTTGCCAGTTTTATTTCAACTTGCATTTGCTCGATGAGCACAAATATGAATCGCTGCTGCCTGCCCAATTTTTTTATTTATTTGACTTTTATGTATAAAGTTGTCTTGCTCATTCGTACAAAACGTCAGTTTGATTTGGCAAGCCAAACTCTGCTACATCAAGCCAAACGCAGCTCCTCTCGAAAATGTACAGTATCATGGCAATCAAACTTTAGGAGAGTAGGGAAATTGACGCTCAGAGGAAAGGCAGAGTGCGCTCCGCTCCCATTGGTTTGCCAACCGTTTCACCAGTCGCACGGAGCCTCGTGCTCCGCTTAATTATTTTGCACACTGAGTTAGAGAGTATTTCCAAACACGCCCATAAATAATAATCGTTTCGTCATAGAAAATACATTAAAGCTGGCTTGTGTCGAGAAAAGGAGCCCTTTAGCTGAGGAGGTGAACTCATTGGAACAAAAACAAATTCACAATGTGCAGGAAATGAGAGTATTGATAGAGAAGTTTTGCACACTGGAAAAAAAGAAACATCAAATGAATGAATGTGTGTGTGTGTGTGGTGGGGGGTGGGGTGGGTGCTCCACCCCATCTAACATTTTCATTTTGATTCATGAAAGAAAAAGCAACAACAATTACAGCGCAACCTGAAACTTTTCACTTCATGCAAGGACATTTCTTCAGGTGAAGTAAACCTTATTTATAAATTGCGCTTCGGCGTGGGCGCAGTCGTCGAATGAGCATAGGCGCGAGTAGGGGCGTGTATGGCCATTTGTCGACGTGTGCCCCGCCATTGGCTGGCGACCGCTTCGGGGCCAACCTGGTGAGGATAAGATGATGAATGAATGAATGAAATCATTGGCTCGCTTCACCTTAGTAAATGAGTTTACGCGAAGTTCAAATTTTGGGGTTCCACTAAATGTATTTCCATGAATCACAACTAAAATATTTGGTGTCGAGGAAGTTTGAAATACTGCACTATTGTCGCATAGCTGCTCGAATCCTCCTCGGCCCCATCCTGATCGCTGTACATTCTTCATTGACAAAAACTGTTTTTTGTTTTGTTTTGTTTTTTGCCGCGACAGCGGCGCCCTCAAAGTACATCACGGCGTCAGCTAACGCTGCTGGTTGATACGGCGCGAGCGTCGCAGGCCGAGCCTCCTGCGGCTGTGATTGGCCATCCAGGAGCGGAGGAAATACTTGTCCCCCGTGGGGGCGCGCTCCCTCTCAAACTGTCTTTGCAGCTTGAGGGCGAAAGCCCGGTCCTTCCTCTCCTGGCAGACTCGGGGGGCAGCGTCGGCGTCCTGGTGTTTGGTCGTCCTGCTTCGCTTGGAGGCAGCCGTTTCCTTGCGGGGGCTCAACGAGCCCTTTGCCGCCAGCTTGCACGACTGGAAGCTTGAGCCGCGGGCGTACGGGGAGAAGGAATGTCTGCGTCCAAACAAGGCGCCGACGCCGGCCCCCGACTCCATTTCAGCATCGCTGCCGCGCGAGGGAAAGTCGCCACAGTAGCGGACGGCGGGCACGCGGATCTTGAGGGAGCGGCCATCCGGGCCGGGAGGATCAAAGAGCAGCTTCCGCTTGTTGTTGGAAGGCGGCGGCACGGCGCCGCCGGCCTCCAGCATGTCCGTGACGGGGCTGGTCAGCGTCCCCTTGGAGTTCACCTTAAAGCTCTGGCGGTCCAGCTCGATCTGCCGCCAGCGCTGCAGCACGGCGGGGCTGGCCTCGTAGCTGGTGGGCTTGTGCAGGCGCCACGTCAGGTTCCGGGGCGTGGACTTGACCACGGCGGGCTCCAGCAGGCGCCCGTCCGCCAGCCGTTTGGGCGGCGTGCAGGGCGAGCACACGATGGGCTTAAAATGGTTGAGCTCTTCGGAGATGCTGTCGTTGCTCTCGGGGCTGACCGAGCGCTCAGGTGGCGCGGCCGCCGGCGGCGCGGCCACGCCGCCGCGCCGGGCCAGCCGCCGGTCGGGGCCGCCGACGGGCGCCGAGGCCGACCGACTGTTCTCTGACGACAGGAGGATTCCGGCCGTGAAGCTGTGAGCCGCCCCCGCCTGCAACGGCAGCGTCGCAGAGTTACAGCACATCGCACCGCCGGGTGACGCGTGGACTCGGACGGCGTGACATGTGGACTCGGACGACGTTAAGGTCACGAGGCAAATAAAATGTCACCTGACATTCGCGGCAGGAGGCCAGGTCTTGAGCGGACTCCGATGGCACTTGGGGGCGAGAGAGCCGAACCACGTCGGCGTCCCCCTTGGTTCTCCCCCGCACGTTGTCGCCGGCTTCCGTGCAGCTGCGACTTCTCTGCACACCACTGAGGAAGACGGACAGAGGTATGAGGTCCAGGCGGGCGAGCATGGGCCAGCCAACTGGCCGGCCGGCCAGGGGGGCGCCAGAGAGCGAGCACCTGGCGACGCCCGACAAAGTCCGGCTCCTTCTCACAAAGGCCGAGAACCTCCTGATGCGCATGGACACGGGCTCCTCGTTCTCCGAGTCAGACAGGACGCCCTGCAACGTGGACAAGAGCAGTCCCTTGGAAGCAACGTTCAAAATTGGAAGACGTCAACTCTCGTTCTGAAGTCTCATTCTGCTTCAGCAGCGAGGACTTACCGAATCTTGGCCGCGCTGGGGCGAGCCGCTTTCGTCCTTGCGGAGGCCGCGCCTCCTCACGTCTTCCCGCTCCTCGCACATGGACAGCTCCATCAAAAGGAAAACATTGACGCTTACGCACCCGTTTGCGACGTACGCGACGCAGCAGGAAAAGAAAATAACGCAAGAACGGCCACGGGTCTCACCGGACTTTGGCTCGGACTCACCTTGCGCGTCGGGTTGGGACCTGAAGACGAGCCCTCTGTTGACTTGTGCACGGCGCTCGGACACACAAACACGTCTGAGCGTGCACGAGCACAAAACACAGAAGAAGACTTGAGTGGTTTGAAACGGCTTCCAGCTCTGCATTGTAGCCAAGCGCAGAAGCCCATCTCACTTGGTTCCTCACATTGACTCTGAACGTCTCGTATTGGCAGATGACGCCGCGCGTGGGACAAAGGAGCTCATCGGTACTTGACCCAGGTAGGAACCATTACACCGATGCACAAAAACCCAATTTGATCTGTCCTTATGTATTTTTTTAAATTTAACGTTGTCATGCTCCGTAAGCAAAACGAGCCTCCGCAAGTGACAAAGACATAAGGAAAAGTCTGCAAAAGGTAGAAAAATTTGAAAATCAGACGCAGCAAAGTCCAAATCCGGCTCTGCAAAAAAATCAAATGGCTGCATGATGCTTGGATAACTTGCTTGATATTTGTTGAGCGTATCAGCGGAATGTGACTGAACTCCCGTCAATTCAATCAAGCACACATAGCTCGACACTACAGAGAGAGTGTCTCGGGAGAACTTGTCAAGCAACTTGTCAACACGGTCAGAGGGAGTTGGAATCAAGAGTGAAAGGACTCCTCCTACTCAAGCGCTTCGGGTCCCATCAAGTCCCAACAAGTCCCGTTAAGTTCAACCGAGATCAACATGGCTGAAGAGCACGCGAGTCAAGTTGTCAATGTGGAAAGTGGAGCAAAACGACGTCCAACGCTCACCTGATGGCCGCGCGCGGGCGTCCGCCGCCGCCGCCGCCGCGACCCTGCCGGCCGGCCCGCCGCCTTTCCGCTCGGCCTCTGTGCTCCGGCGCCACCGGGCCGAGCATGAGCGGCGACTGGGCTCGCTGCTGCGGTGGATTGCCGACGCGGTTCCGAGTACAGGAGATGTCCGGGCCGCCGCCGGATCCGCCGCCGTGTGCGCCGCCGCCGCCGCCGCCTTTCCGGAGCGTCGGCCAGTCACCGCGGCCGCCATCTTCCCCAGTGACTGCTGCTGAGCGTTCGAGTTCAAAACAAACCCCGCCCTTCCTTCCACTAAGTCTCGAAAATACGCGTGTGCGTGAGCTTTTGTCTGTGTGCGCGCGCGCTCTTCAAACTCCTCCACGCTCGTCTTGATTTCAATCTTTTATTTCAAATCACTCTGGCTGCTCTTTGTGTCGCGTTTTCAATGCTTTTTTTCTTGTCAAAGTTAGCTTTTCAATAAAGTTTGGTTGAAAAAAAATCAAACATACGACTAATGGTACCCTCTTGTCAAGACACGTTTTTTGTTGACAAGGCTCTAGAGAGCCATCGGATTCATATTACATTTGTGGCTGATAATAGCTGGCACTTTTTCCACCCATCTCGGTCGGCGGTTGCCATTTTGCGTCGCTTGAAAATGACAGCAGAGTGCCTTGGGCTCAGCTTGTAAGCGTCACATCGCCGCACCTCCAAAATAGCTGAGCCGAGACGTCATTGATGCATGACTGTGATGTCATTTTCAAAGAACTATTTTATCCTCGTGCCTGACTGAGCAGAAACGTATTTCAGCGTATAGTTGAAGAATGGCTCGTGTGACTAACAAAAAGGAATAAATCAGCAAATGAAGGGAATAGATATTAAAAGAAATAAAGTACGAGCGAGCGCAACATTTCACTTGTTACCTGGCATTCATCTCCTCTTTTTAGAACGTTGCCCTCACCTAATATGTTTTGATCCCCCCCAGTCATTGGAGTGGGAAAAAGCAGACGACAAAAGAATCACATTGATAAGCACTGCTGCATTTTCAGCCTTCTAAAAATAGCTGCTATCATCATCATCATCATCATTACACGCGTCAACAACCGACATGGTTTCAAACGTCTCTTTCCATCGTGGCGCCCAATCTCGCTCGTCTGGCAGGAGCAACAGCGATGGCCAAAGTATCCCGGCCAACATCTCCGCCACGCCAAAGAGGCCTACTCTAACGACTACACAACGTCCTAAATGTCCTAGGAAAAGTCTTCAGCAGCAGCTCCCCGGCGGCTTGACCGCTTCGTCTGAGGTCCTCATCACCGTGTCCGGCGGCGGCGCCGAGGGGCGAAGTTTGCGCTGCCGAGGCTCACCGCACTCATCGCTCATCTGCACGGGAATCATGGTCCTCCCCAGAGCCTGCGCCAAAGGCCACATCAGGAACAAAAGGCCGCCTTCCATCCATCCATCCATCCATCCATCCATCCATCCATCCATCCCTCTCTCTCCCTCCCTCCCTCCCTCCCTCCCTCCCTCCCTCCCTCCATCCATCCAACCACGGCAAGCGCCCTACCTGGTTCTCGGCCAGCGCCTCCTTGGCCATGTAGTGCTCCCTCTTCATCTTGAGCTCCACCTCCTCAGGGATGTCGGGAACCATCAAGTCGATCAGGCGGCCGATGAGGAAAACCACGTGCTGGGGAATGGAGCAAACGGGGCAGCGACCAAATGGCTACGGGCTCACATCGTTCAAACGCCGCCGGCGACGCTACTCGATGATTTGGCGCTGGCCTAGCTGGCTACGCGCCAGCGACGCTAACGATGGCGACAAAGAGACACTGACCTCAAAGATGATGACGAAGCCGAGTCGGACGGCGAGCAGGTGAAAATATTCGGGCAGGTATTGGCCGTTTTCATCTCTGAAGCCGCGATACCTAAAGACGAGCTTTGTGTCAGGAAGCCACCGGCAGGCAGGCAGGCAGGCAGGCAGGCAGGCAGCCAGGCAGGCAGGCAGCCAGTCAGGGAACTTTTCCGGCTGGCTCCCTTGCAATTGGGAGTGTTTTGCTACTTTGAAAAGGAGGCCAGTTCTTGTCGTCGGTAGCAAATATCTCAATATAGAAGTGAGGAAGACAGCTTCAAGGTCAGACTCCCTTGTCTTCTTTGGTGTTTTTGCCCGACCTCCTGAATGGCTGCTAACTTGGGTCGCTCAGTGGCCATCTGCCGTGCTTTTGTCTCGCCCCTTACCTGCAGGCCAAGGTGTGCTCACGCGGCGGCGACGTGGCCAGGGTGAAGTTGATGAAGCCGCTGAGGTCGGGCTCTCGGGTGTAGCGGTAGTACAGGCGAGGCAGGAAGGACGAGGTGAACGCGATCAGGAAGGCCTGGCGAGCAAAAGTCCGGCGTGGATGCGGAGCCACGTCGGCGGCTCACCGGGTCCGGACGGATCGTACGTTGCTGAGGACGGCCGTGTACGCGATGAACTGCAGGATGTCCAACCAAATGCCGATGTCCTGCGCCCGCTCCACCACCGGTCGGCGATATTCTGTCACAAACTTCTGCGCGTCCAGACGGATTTCCACCCAGTTGTTGATGAGAGCAAAGAGAGGAGCCAAAGGGCACGCCGCCACAAAGATGGTGATGAAACCAAACTGAATGACTGAAAAGAAGGAGAAATACCGGACACATAGCGGAGGAACTCAGAGGCGTCAAACAGTTTGCAACCTTTGCTCGCTGGCTCGGGCCACTCGGCCGGACTTCCAGCCGCTGGGCTGGACTCCGGCTGCTCGGCTGGACTGCGGCTGCTTGCCCGTTGAGCCGGCCAATGTGCCGCTTTGTTTTGCCCACTCACCCATCTCCAGGTATTCGCTAAAGAGCCCCTCGCAGAGCAGGAGCTGGTAGTCCACCTCCCAGGGACAAAGGCCCCGCTCTGCTCCGTCCTGCTCTTTGGGCTCCTTGGCGCTTCTCTTCCTCTTCTGCCACCACGCCCTCAACTTCCTGGCGGGCATATAAAGCAGGCACATAAAGGCTCCAACCCCAGGGAAACGAGGAGGCGCCGGCCGGTGGTGCCAGTCAAAGTGCGGCTTGTTGTTGTTGGCAGCGGGTTCCGGCCGTGCTTACGGGAAGACAAACTCCTGGATGTTGTTGATGAGCTGCTTTCCCACCATTATGACCAGCAGCTCCTGGGCCAACTCGATGAGGCAGCCGCCAGCGCCGCACTGTCGTCACAAGCAAACGCAAGCCGGACGGACTGTGAGTTTTGGCGGCGGAAAGGCGGAGCCGCGCCAGGCCGGGTCGCCCCTCGCCAGGCCGGGTGCCACTCACATCTTCGTTGCGCACTCCAAACAGTGTGATGTACTCTCCCGGGTAGCCGACGAATCTACACGCAAGGCGCGCAAGCAAAGTCAGGGCGCCGGCAGCCAAAAGCAAGCGAAATGACTTGCTTGCTGGCTGGCTGGCTCACCGACCTGCCTTTGAAGAAGGCGATGTACACCGGAGACGAGTAGAAGTTGACAAATTGGAACACGAACACTTTGAGGATGAACATGTCTTCGTATTTGGTCTGAGTGCGATGCATCTCTGACAACACACACACAACACACACATCACGTCATCTGTATCATCCGTTTGCTCTTTTGTCCTGGAAGACGTTTCCCGTTGCGCCCACTTGCGGCAATGGCTTCTTGTTGCCAGATTGCTTGCTTTCTCGGCTTCTGGCTCGCCTACGCGCAGCCCCCCTTTTGAAAGAAACCTTGCGGCGAAACGTCTTTGAGGAGCAACAGAGGTTGACAGCAGAGGTTGGCAGCAGAGGTTGACAGCAGAGGTTGACAGCAGAGGTTGGCAGCAGAGGTTGGCAGCAGAGGTTGGCAGCAGAGGTTGACAGCAGAGGTTGACAGCAGAGGTTGACAGCAGAGGTTGACTACAGAGGTTGACTACAGAGGTTGACTACAGAGGTTGACTCGGCGAGCGACGGACCCACCCCATCTGGTGAGGATGTGGGCCAGGGAGATGTAAACACGAGACAAGATCAGGATGACCAGCAGGTTCAACACGGATCCCGTCAGACTGGCAATCCTGGCGGCCTGAAAGCAGACGGCCTGGGCGTTTGACAAAGCAAAACCGGCAAGTTCCGACAAGCGTCCAGCTCCTTTCCCGTGTCAACAAAAACGCAATGAAGCCAAACGCAGGAGGAAAAGTCCCTTTGGGAGCTCAAAGTTTAAGGGACATTGGATTGATGGTATTGCCATTTTGATCAGTGCTGGTCTTAGCACTGCAAGCGCAAGCTGTTCATTTCAGCTGGAGGCATTCTGGGCCCCCGATGAGCTCAACTCAGGTTCGACTCGGTCGCTTTGCTCACGGAGAAAATGAAGAAGCTGAGCTTGGACTTGGAGATGACGATACTCAGGATGGAGCGATACAGGATGATGGCGATGAGGAACATCAGGACCACCAGCACCTGCGAGCGTCAGCGTCAAACTTTAGCGACTGAGCCCAAGTTGCTTTTTCCCTCAAAGCCTCACCATGACCACGATGATCATGCAGCCGGTCAGCACTCGGTTGAAACGCTTCTTCTCGGGGAAGTACGGTTCCTCCGCACCCGTCAGAGGATTCCTCACCGTCATGGGTGCCATGGCCGTGAACTCGGGCCGCGGTCGCTCCTGCCAAAGAGCGCCGAGCTTTCTGAACGACGGGTGGCGTCGGCCCGTTCGCGGGAGCTCCGCCGACCTATTTTCCAGTTTGGTCACGTGACCTTCTGGATGTGGTCATGCAGGTGTACCTCTATGTCCTGGAAATCAGTGCAGTCCCAGCGGTGGGACAGAGATGAACATGTTCTCTTCCAGTACTCCAAAAAGGTGACGGCCCACAAGGACATGAAGATGCTGAGAAACACCGTTCCTCCATTGTCAAAAAGAATCCCCGCCTATAGGCAGACGGTCAGAAACTCAGTCCCCCCCATCAGATGGACAGTTAGACAGAGAGACGGACAGACGGTCGAGTGATCAATCAGACGGACAAGTGATGCGATACGCAGAACCTTGAAAGTAACGCAGATGCTGGAGTAGTTCCAGTAGGAGCAAATGTTACAGATGGGACACATCACGAAACTGCCGCCGCTGTTGCACAATTCCTTCCTACAAGCCACACACACACTCAAGTGAGCGGATTGTATGCAGCGGAGTGACGACGGGGACGCCGGCGTCAAGGCGTCGCCGGTTGTACGCACGCTGGAACATCCGTGGTCATCAGCCAAAAACCCGTCAGGAAGACCAAAGTCCCGACAAGCGAGGCTGGCACCAACCAACCCGTGTAGAACCCTGAAGACCACGGAAACCTCCGCTCAGTAATCAGATGGTGGCCGGTAGCCGTGAAAATACGTCGTCCGTCAGTTCACACGCAACAGAGATACATTGGTGCTTTTTGGAATTACCCAGCCAGGCAAAGTAAAGCGCTATCTTCTCTCCAAAGTACTCCCTGATGTGGTCCAGAGGTTGGTAGCGAGCCCAGCAGGACCACTGAGCCCAGTACCCGTAGAGGATTTGCCTGAGCCTCAGAGACTCGACAGGCGCCGGGGTTTTGGGCAGCTGGAATCCACCCTGGAGGAGGAAAGAGCCGAGACAGCTTTCAGGGCAAGCTTGCGCCGGCTTTCCGCCGGTACCGGGCGGGGCGAGCCCACCTCGTGGAGCGGATACGCCGACGTGAAGACCTGCTCGCTCAGCAGACGGTCTATTCCCACCTCGTTTCTGGACACGGAGCCGTAAGGAGTTCGGGCCAAAATCTCGTACAGCTACGGGACGCAAGATGGGCCGGTGCTGGTAAGTCGGCAAGTCAGAAAGCCAAAGGTCTCCACCCGCCACCGGTGAGAAAAATGCAGCAGCTGATAAACAACGTTGACTTGCCGACGGACGACCCGGTCCTGCCCCCACCCCCGTTTGTGTGGCTGAAAAGAAAGGCCTCAACTTTGCATCTGGTACAAGGCCAGCGTGCGTGCGTGCGTGTGCCAGCATGTTTGCCAAGGAGGCGAAGTCCCGTCCTGTCCCGTCCCGTCCCGTCCCGTCCTGTCCTGTCCCGTCCTGTCCCATCCCATCCCATCCCATCCCATCCACCCGCTGACCGAAACATCCTGAAGTCAGCCGGCCAGTAAGCAGGATTGTCTCACGTGAAGGAAAAGAAGACAAGGACTCACCACTTGATGTCTTTGAGTTGTCTTGAAGAAGTTTTCTCTGTCCTCACTGCCCAGAAACCTGAAAGACACGCGCACACGTGCAAATGAAAGGGGGACGTGCGACAGCCGCCCGCCCGCCTTCACGACCCTCGACGTCTCCCAACCTCTCCAGCTTGTTGGTCCTGAACTGGCAGGTATAGAAATCGGGCGGTGTATTGGGGACGTCCTGCGCCAGCGGGTTGGGGAGCGCCAGGTACTGAAGCACGCTAGCCGACCAGTTGACGTAGCAAGTATTGACCACCTGTAGGACGGCGATACGTCACAAGACACCACGCGTCCTTCCGTCCGTCCATCCGTCCGGCGGCCCATCTGCGCTCACCTGCAGGGGGACGCGCAAACTGATTTCCTCGGCGTAGTAGCAGAGGACACTCCAGGGGGCGCTCAGCAGGACGAAACGGATCCTGGACTTGGTCTGGACCACATCCCTCTGGAGACAAGAAACGAAATGCCATCAGCGGGTGACGCCACAGGCAGCATTTCACTTGCGTCTTTGGGTTCACCTCCTCCATCAGGAGTCCCGAGAATCTCAGATTTTTCAGGAAGCTTTCTCTCCACTTGCTGTGAGCAGAGTCGACGACCTTGCTGTCCTCCACGTTGGCGCCGTGAGGCTCCTCCCAGGCCAGAACAAAATCTGCCCGATGAGCGCACAGCAATGATTGGATGGATGGATGTCTTTTCTTTTCCCTGCTGCCATCTATCCATCCATCCATTCTGCATTCTTGCACGCCTCTCACTTATGGTCTCGTCAAACACCGAGCAAGTCACACCTGTTTGCTAAGCTAATATTGACGCTAGCGCTTCTCTGACTCACCCACGCGAGTCCTTCCATCGCTAAACGTGTTCTTGTCCCGCGGCGGTGGCACGGCTGCATTCTGCAAAGCATACAGAGTCAGGAGTCGGGACAATTTGGCCGTCTCGTTCCACGTCAAATTGTTTTTGTTGTCGGCTTCCCGCTCGTACAGAGGCCATTGTTCTTAACGAGCTGCGGAAGGAAGATGACGGGGCCAATGTTTTGCAGCGCCCCCCTCCAAACCCCAATGGCCCAGCTAGATGCTTAGGGCTAGAGCAAAAGATCAGGAAGGATGTGAAAAGTTACCGTGGCGATGCTCCCGTAGCTGATGTCCGACTTGTTTTCCACGGTGATCAGAGTGTTCATCTCCTGGTCCCCTCGCATCTTCATCCTCGTGAACGACTTCCCGTTTACGTCCTAATGTCTACGCAGCCGTAGCAATGTTGAGCCCAATCATGTTTATTTCTCAAATTCTCTCTGTCATCATGTCTTTAGGTCTGACTGTAAATGATGCAATGAATCCTCAGTGGTGCAACGAACGCAGCGTGACAAAGCTACAAATAATTTCGTGTGTGTGCAAAACAAAGGTGTCAAAGGAATGAGAGAAGCTGTTGAAGTGTCGACTGGCTTTCGCTCCGAGAGCACCCACCTTGCAGAGGTGGTGACCAGGATGCGGAAGCGCAATTTTGGCCACCCAAAGTTCTTTGTGTCCTCAAGCGCAGGCAGATGGGCCGGTCGGGGGCGCGGCGGATCCTTTCGCCAGTCAGTCCTAACTGTCCGTCTTGTGACGTGTGCACAAGCAAGTGCTTAACTGAGGGCCATGCGCAACTGCCTCAACAGATCCAACTTGGCCCTTGCCGGCCAAACTTGGCCCTTGCTGGCCAGCTGCCTCGGGAACTTTCCTGTTTGTCACAAGTCGCTGGATCACAACGACCTGGTCATCGACAGCACACCAGGTATACTCACCTGTGAGCCAGGCCTCCCTCAAGTCTTCACCTTCCCAAGTCTCGAGGTGTCTGTCTGTCCTCTGTGTTGCTGTCCAAGATATTCCAATCAGCAGCTGTTAAATGTTTACACCTCTGCACAACGATCTTCGCGGATGTATTGGGTGGGGGCGCGATCAACCCGCGTGTCTATTTTCTGATTGGCCCTGTAGAATGGCCTCACCCAGTCAGGAAAATCGTGAATGTCGCCCCCTACTGGTTTGACTTGGAATAACCTACAATTTGAAACTGAAACTTAACTGAGGGCTTAACTTTACTGAATTCTTGCGGTATTTGTGAGTTGACAAAAAATTCGAGAATCCATCTTGTCCCGAGCCCACTAATTTTACCGAGATAAATACTTTCATGAAAACCCATGATGCTTCTAATTAGCCAATGTCAAAAGCCAGCTATCGATCTCAAAGGTAGACCGTTCTTGTGTAAAAACACAACTGGTATTGTATACAAAACGTGTACCTTGAACCTAGTTCTTGAACATCATCGTGAAAGTGACACATTAAAATGATCGACTTCAACATGAAGGTTTTAACTTTAGTTCGGAAATCTGTTTTTTTATAACCAGAAACAATGCATTTTTTTCCAATGGTAAGTGAAGCATCAACGCTCCAAAAATCGGTGTAAATATACTTGGATTCCGCATTCAAATAATTTAAAATCGTTAAATAGAATCGAAAGTGTGTTTTTCCACCCACAAAACGTCACAAATTCACTGTGTAACACGAGCGCATTAGACACAGCTTCCGTCCACTAGGTACGCTAGTGAGCCTAAAGCGAAGAAGAAGAAAGACGACGGGTGCTCGTGAGGCTTCTGATGCAAGTCGTTTGACAAGTTGTTGGTAGGAAATTCAATTTTTTTTTAAATGTTTTATTTTGTATCCTTTTTCATCCTGAACTTCCTACTTATAATTCAATAGCCTTAAAGTGAATGTATACGGGTCGCAGTGTTTCGCCGTTTAAGTGGCTGGTCGCACATTTGACGGCCGGGCTAGACGTCACGCTTGCTTTTGTGTCAACAGGGGGCAGTGTTGTATGACTTCATTTGCAGTATTGAACAAGACTCGTCCTACTTGAAATCCTGGGGGGGGGGGGGGGGGGGTCGTTTTATTTCGAAAATCTGGCCAGCAAATACAAGCGAATGTTTCAACTAACTTACAGAGAAGCGCTTCCCCTGTTTAAACAAAATTAATAAAAACAGGTGGATTTTGCCAGTTTAAATCATACATTTCAAATCAAACCAAACAATCGTGACAGCGAACTTACGTGCGCTTTGCATTGTGCTTTTCCAGCGATGCGGACGCAGGGGCCCCGTCCTCTGGTGGAGGTGGTCCGCCTGGGCCTGCTGCCCTACCGGGAGGCTCTAGGTGTCCAAGAGGCGTACATCAAGCGGTGCCAGGCAGGCGCCGGCGCCTTCCACGCGCTGCTGCTGTGCCAGAACCCGCCCGTCTACACCACCGGCATCCGGCATAAGGGGCGCCCCCCTGCCGAGCTGGAGCGCCTGCGTCTGCTGGGGGCGCAGGTCCACAACACCGACCGAGGAGGTCTGATCACCTTCCACGGCCCAGGACAGCTGCTCTGCTACCCGGTCCTGCACCTGGCCGCCTTCAAAAAGGTCCGTCCGAAATGAGCGTTCCCGGGGGCGCGGCGAGAACGCCTGATGACGCTTGAAGTCTTCTTGCGCAGAGCGTCCGCTGGTACGTGTCCCGGCTGGAGCAGACGGCCATTTCGGCCTGCGCGAGCTTGGGCGTGGAGGCATCCGTGGCTCCTCACACCGGGGTTTGGGTCGGAGACAACAAGATCTGCGCTATCGGTACGTCCGCCTTTCCGAGTCTGCCGCCCGCCCTGCCGTTAACTTGCCCTCTACCGTTTGAGGCATCCGCTGCTCTCGCTACGTGACGTCGCACGGCCTGGCGCTCAACTGCGACACCGACTTGACGTGGTTCGGTCACATTGTCCCATGTGGCCTGGAGGGGAAGGGCGTGACCTCACTGAGCGCCGAACTGCGGCGCCGCCTGACCGTGGAGGAGGCCGTCCCGCACGTGCTGCGCGCCTTCGCCCGCGACTTTGGCTGCCAGCTGCTGGACGACGGCCGCGCGGCGCTCGGCGGCTGAAGCGATACACTGGAAAAGGTCGACGCCGGTTCAAGTCCATCTGGAGCAGGGCTGTAAAATGACTTTTGAGAGAAAGTGAGCCGGGCCTACAAAGAGCAGACTGCCTTGTCTGGAGAAATTGCTACGCATGTACAATATGTTGTGTGTATCGTTGCAGTTTGGAAAGTAAAAATTGCTACGCATGTACAATATGCCGTGTATTGTTGCAGTTAGGAAAAGAAAAATTAAAGACAAAAATCAAAAGAGGTCATTGAAGAAAAAAGGATCAACTAAGTGTTCATGTTGCACACCAACTGCCAACGCGTTTGAGCCGTTCCTCGTCAGGACTCCCAAACCTAGAGAAACGCATCAACAATGCTATAGGATGATGCAATGACGACTTCAAGATACAGCCGATGTGCACCGTGCCGTACCGACACAGACATCTGCGTACTGTGCCTGATCCCACTCACATCCAGGGAGGGAGGGTGGGTTGGACGGGTGAGTGAGTGAGTGAGTGAGTGAGGGAGTGAGGGAGTGAGTGGCTCGCTCGCTCGCTCGCTCACTCGGTTAGCCTGCCTCCGGCGTGGCGCAAGGCCACTTTTCGGCCGCCGGGGGGCGCTTCCTCTCTCCTCCCTCTCCCGGCTAGGGTGGTCTGCTGCAGGCAGGCAGGCGGGCGGCGAACTCCGGACGGGGGAGACGAGGTTGACGCGGAGGGAGGAGGCCCAGGATGGCGGCGGCGGGGGCAGCTACGGACATTTTCGGCGCTCGTTACCCGGACGAGTCGTCGGACAGCGAACCGGAGCAAGAACCGGGCACCCCGCAAAAGCTCATCCGGAAAGTGTCCACTTCCGGTCAGATCCGCAGCAAGGTGAGCGCCGCTCGAGTACAAACCGAAGCCCCGTGCCGAAACGCATCAACGCGTGCGAGCGCTTCGCCTCGGAGCATTCACACTTCAAATGGTGGGTAGCGCAGCGCGCGTTGCTCCTTGACGTTACGTGGCTGTTTCCGAACGCAGCAAACTCCCCCGTCCCATCCCATCCCATCACTCGTGTAGAAAGTCCTCTCGGCTCTGATCCTGCTCGTTCCGTTAGATCGACGCCGAGGTGATGTGGTGACAAACGTTGCCGCCGGTGTCGCGAAGGGGGATCCCAGCGCTGTTTTGGCCCCCTTATATATCCACCTTTGGGGTCCGACAAAAGCGTGCAAACTCGCGATAACACTTGAAACGAGTTAGCGGCCGCCAGGCTAGTCAATCCCAAGTGCAGAGTTTAGCAAGAGACTCGACTGGCGCTCCATTTGTGTTCGTGGGTGGCCGGCAGCAAATGCAAGAAAAAGACGGAGAAATGACTCGTAGCGGCCAGCCGGAGGCCCGAAGCACAGCCTCGTCCTTTCCTGCTCCGCTAGCGTCTGGAAGTCCCGACTCCCCACGCTGTAGCAACGTTTGACTTTGCTGAGTGACTCGTCACGTCAAGCGCATTTCCGAGGCTGGCGGGTTCGGCCGGGCGGGGCGAACCTGAGCAAACACATTCCGAAATGGGCCAATCAGCGAAGAGTGGACGCGCCGCGCCGACGCAAAATAGTACTAATAACACTTGCCCGCACATCACAGATATGAATGACATCGCTCGACCTTGCTGCAATAGATGTGGAGTGGGCAACATTTAACACACAAAGTAACACGAGAAAACTTGGACAGACTGCACTGTAGTCCATTTCCATCTGTTGCTGATGGGGAGAAGCAAAATACGTCTCGGAGTCAACGGAGAACACCTTCTTATTTACAATGACCATCCGGAGGCAAGGTGTGTGTAGCGTCTCGCCGGAGGACACTTGACGGAACGGGCTTCGAACCGCCGCCCTTCTGCTCTACTGCTTGAGCCACCTTTATTAGTGGCAAAGTGCACTTTTGTTTCAGACCAATACCGGACTGGAAAAAAGCCGCTCTTAATTAGCTCTAGCCGGACGGGCCGGTACGATAGCAGTTATGGGACTTTATCGGCGAGGCGTGAACTTGTGACCCACCCGCTGTGCTGCCCCTCAGACGTTGTTGAAGGAAGGAGACTTGATGAAGCAGACCAGTTCCTTCCAGCGTTGGAAGAGAAGATATTTCAAACTGAGGGGAAGAACGCTTTACTACGCCCAGAACGCCAAGGTGAGCGAGAGCAAGTCGGCTGTCCTCCCGAGCGTTTGCCGTCGGGCCCTCCGTCACGTCACGTCACGTCACGTCACGTACGCCACCCGGCCTTTCGCAGTCCATCATCTTTGACGAAGTGGACTTGACGGACGCCAGCGTGGCCGAATCCAGCATCAAGAACGTCAACAACAGCTTCACGGCGAGTCCTGCGGCAAACGTGGCCTTTGAACGAGCTAGGCCGCACGCTGGCATCCGCTGATCTCACTGCTCGTGCGTGCAGGTGATCACCCCGTGCCGGCGTCTGATCCTGTGCGCAGACAACCGGAAGGAGATGGAGGAGTGGATCTCGGCTTTGCGCAGCGTCCAGAACCGGCAAAACTATGAGGTCAGCTCAGCACGCCTCCCTCCGTCTCCCTCGCCAAAGAACAATTGCTCGACTGACCGCGCGCGAGTGCTCGTCATCCGCTCGTTAGTATTAGCGTGCGTCCTGACCTAGCTCTGTGCCCGAGTTCTGATCGGATTCCTCACAATCAATCATGGGGAAAGACTCCGCCTCTCTGCCAGCCTTTCCATTTTGCTAGAAAATGTGCCGTCCGCCCTCTCCCCGCTGTCAGAGGTGAGCAGCCATGCGCGTGTGTTTCAGTCTACCCAGTACAGCATGGAGCACTTCAGCGGAATGCACAACTGGTACGCCTGCTCGCACGCCCGGCCCACCTACTGCAACGTGTGCCGAGAAGCTTTGTCGGGAGTCACCTCACACGGACTCTCCTGTGAAGGTAGCCGAAATCTCAGGACGAGGACACCGTTGTCCTTTTCTTCTCTCTAAGATTAGGGACGGAAGCTAGCAGCTCACATCGGTCCGTCCAAACGGGGCCGCCGCCGCTCTTCGCATATGTGCGCGCCTCACTCGCGTGTCCCGACATTTAGCGAGCCGACCGGTGTCACGCTGCTGTCTTCTTCCCGCTGACCGCGTGCGTACCTGTGCCTGCGACTGCAGTCTGTAAATTTAAGGCTCATAAGCGTTGCGCGGTCCGAGCCACTAACAACTGCAAGTGGACAACGCTGGCATCCATCGGGAGGGACATCTTGGAGGACGAGGACGGGGTAAGGCTTCCGCCGCCGCCGCCACCCCGCCCTGCCCGTCCAAACCGTCCCGCGTGACCGTGTGGGCGGGCCAGGTGTGGATGCCCCACCAGTGGCTGGAGGGGAACCTGCCCGTGTCAGCCAAGTGCGGCGCCTGCGACAAGACCTGCGGCAGCGTCCTCCGCCTGCAAGACTGGCGATGTCTTTGGTGCAAGGCTATGGTAAGGCGAGCGGCCGCCGCCGAGGTGGGCCCGCTGCTAACGGGCTGGCTCTTGCGCAGGTGCACTCGGGCTGCCGGGAGCATCTGTCCATCAAGTGTCCGCTGGGCCAGTGCAAAGTGTCTGTCATCCCCCCCACGGCGCTCAACAGCATCGACTCTGACGGTGAGAGGGAGCGCTCGCTCTGCGTCGCATGGCAAAGGTCGGCTCCTTTTTTTCACACGCAAAGCACTCCCAAGAAGCCGTCGTCGTTTGGTTTTCTTAGGTAGCCCGATGACTCGACAAGAAATGATGTCGTGAATCCAAAAGGCTCATGCTTGGCCAATAGAAAGATGGGCGTTATTTTTTTTTCCCGCGGCGTGATCAAATGAAGGACGCCTCTGGGTGCAAAAATCAAGTCGATCCGGGTTTTGAGCGATGACTGGCTCAGGCATTGAACTTTAGCGGGTGGCCCCCGCTCTTCGGCGAGCGTGTCGTCGCCGGCCGGCCAGCCGCATCTTCACCATGTGCTGTTGTCCCGCTCGGCCGCAGGCTTCTGGAAAGCATCGTGTCCTCCGTCCTGCACTAGTCCGCTCCTGGTCTTTGTCAACTCCAAGAGCGGAGACAACCAGGGCGTCAAGTTCCTGCGGCGCTTCAAGCAGCTGCTCAACCCCGCGCAGGTTTTCGATCTGATGAACGGTGGACCTCACTTGGGGTGAGGCGCCGACCCGGGCCGAGCTGGGCCTCGCCGGTGCCTGGCTAACGCCCCGCCGCTTCCGGCCAGGCTGCGTCTCTTCCAGAAGTTCGACACCTTCAGGATCCTGGTGTGCGGAGGCGACGGCAGCGTGGGTTGGGTTCTGTCCGAGATCGACGCGCTCACGCTGCACAAACAGGTGAGTCCGTCGCACGGGCGCGTCCTCGCCGCTCGTGTCCTCGCCGCTCGTGTCCTCATGCCGCCGCCGTGCCCTAGTGCCAGCTGGGGGTTCTGCCGCTGGGAACCGGCAACGACCTGGCCCGCGTTCTGGGCTGGGGCTCCGCCTGCGACGACGACGCTCAACTGCCTCAAATCCTGGAAAAACTGGAGAGGGCCAGCACCAAGATGCTGGACAGGTGATGAAGGCAACGCAGCGTGGAGCGGAGGACCGGATCTCGTGTGACTTTGCTCACCCGATTGCGCTCGCAGGTGGAGCGTCATGGTGTACGAGAGCAAGTTCCCACGGCAAGGCTCTACTTTTGAGGCTGAGGACTGCGCTGACGACTTGGAGGTGACACGCCGCACGCGTGCCAGCGGCACTTTTCGCTAGCGATGTGACAGAAGACCTTGGGTGAGTCCAGGTGCAGCAGATTCTGACTTACGAGGACTCCGTAGCCGTTCACCTCTCCAAGATTCTGACGTCGGACCAGCACTCGGTTGTCATTTCCTCTGCCAAGTAGGCCGCCGCCGCCGACTTGCTGTATGCTTTGGGCTTTGGCCTTGCTCGCTCGCTCGCTCTTGACATGCGCACGCGCAGGGTTCTGTGCGAGACGGTGAAGGACTTTGTGGCGCGGGTGGGCAAGGCCTACGAGAAGAACACAGAGCTCTCACAGGAGTCTGACGTCATGGCCAAGAAGGTAGAGCTGTCGGCCGTTTCCCGCGGGACGGCCTCAACTCGACTCGTTGCTGTGCCTTTGCAGTGCGGGCTCCTGAAGGAGAAGTTGGACCTCCTCCTGCGGACTCTGACCCAGGAGTCCGAGGCATCCCGTCGGGCCGCCTCTCCTCTTCCTCCGGAAGATGGGGGCCCCTTGGCTTTAGTGTTGCCCCTCCTCTGCGCGCCTCCTGGCCCCTCCCCTGACTCCGCCCCCTGCCCCGCCTTTAAGCCTCGCGAGCAGCTGATGCTTCGGGCCAACAGCCTGAAGAAGGTCATCCGGCAGATCATCGAGCACGCTGAGAAAGGTCAGCTCGGCACCACCCTGACTTGGCTTGAGTTGGCTTCCTTCTTCATCTGCACACAAAACGTTTTTGCATTTTTTCCAGCTGTGGACGAGCAGAACGCGCAGACGGCGTCCATCTTCTCGGCACCCGCGGCGCAGGTGGACGGCGGCCCGGCCGAGGACCGAGAGGACAGGGTAGACCGAGAGGACGACGACAACAAGGCGGCGGAGGATGACGCCAAACGGCGGGCGGCCGGCCGAGGTGCGTTTGCCGCCTTGCCCGACGTCTTTGGATACGCCCGTCTGCCGCTCCTCCGCATAGCAACCCTCGGACGACCCACAAAGCGTGCTCGCCGCATTTGGCTGCATAATAGAGACGCTCCTGCGAGCATTTACTTTTCTTTCACTACCTCGTCACTCGACAATCAAGTGACCAATCCAGTGGCTGTGCGCGCAGCCAGCAAGACGCCGCCGTGCGAGCGGCTGACGAGAAAAGGCAGCCTATCGCTGGGCGGCTCCACGTCACTTCCCGCCCACGCGCCAAGTCGAGACAACGTGCCCATGCTCAACACCAAGATCTTCTATCCCGGTGAGATGCTGGTCATCCCCTCGCGTGCCCGTTCTTCTTGCTTTTCTTCATTCTTGGCTGTGCGCGCGCGCAGGTCTGCAGGCAGGCGCGTCTTCCTCCCTGTCTGACGGTTCCCTCATCAGTCGACTGCTGCTCAACGCCGAGTCGCTTGCGTCATGTGACCCCGACAACGTGTAAGACGCATTTCCACGCCGTAGCCACGTCATCGTCCCTCTCTTCAAAACATTTTGTCAATCGACACGGTCGTACGTGGTTTGGCGGCAGTCAAGGCTCATTCAAAAGAGCAACGTTGCAATGCTGACCAAAAAGCAGACAAAGGCCGGCCGCTCGCTCGCTCGTCCTCACCTCGTCACGTTGCCAGACGAAAGTTGACGCTTTGCTCCTGATTTGGGATGGCAAAGTGACACGTAGTCATAGTAACAGGAGAAAAAAAAATGGACCAATGAATGGATTCTTGACATGGTCGTTAGCCGGCGCCCTAAAACATGCTGTGAAATCTGACGCTAGGTCTACTTGGTACTTGGCCTCTAGTGACGAATGGCGTTTGGCGAATGGGATTTGAGCCGGGAATGAGGCGCCCGAATGAACGGGCCTCGTATCTCAAGGCGCCGCCGCTGTTTCTGCAGGGACCGCTACACCGAGAAGTGCGTGATGAACAACTACTTTGGCATCGGTCTGGATGCCAAAATTTCTCTGGACTTCAACAACAAGAGAGACGAACACCCCGAGAAGTGCAGGTGAGAAAGGAAGGCCGGCAGCGGCCGCCAGGCGGTGGGCCATGCCTCTGACGCGTGCGTGTGCAGGAGCCGCACCAAGAACATGATGTGGTACGGCGTACTGGGAACCAAAGAGCTGCTCCACAGAACCTACAAGAACCTGGAGCAGAGAGTTCTGCTGGAGGTGAGACCCCGAGGCTTTGCGTGCGCGCCCGACCCGCTGAGCCGGCAACCGATCGCCCTTCCTCCTGTCGGCGTGTACGTGCGCAGTGCGACGGGCGAGCCATCCCCCTTCCCAGCCTGCAGGGCATCGCCGTCTTGAACATCCCCAGCTATGCCGGAGGGACCAACTTTTGGGGAGGAACCAAAGAAGACGACGTGAGAAGGCAAACCTATCTCTCCTCTTTGCCGCCGGGCCCTTACCTCGTGTGTGTGTGTGTGTGTGTGTGTGTGTGTGTGCGCGCGCGCGCGCGCGTTGACAGACCTTCACCGCTCCGTCTTTCGATGACAAAATTCTGGAGGTGGTGGCTGTGTTTGGCAGTATGCAGATGGCCGTGTCTAGGGTCATCAACCTGCAACACCACCGCATCGCACAGGTAAGTGCGTGCCTGCGTGCCTGCTCCTCACGCATAGGCCACGCTCGCAAGGGCCCTCCTTTGCTGCTTTGGAGTGTCCCTTCACGCCGTCCTATAAAGAACCCGTGTCGGGCTTTGCCCTCGTGTCAGTGTCGCACAGTGAAGATCGCCATCCTGGGGGATGAGGGGGTTCCGGTGCAGGTGGACGGCGAGGCCTGGATCCAGCCTCCGGGCTACATCAAGATTCTCCACAAGAACCGGAGCCAGACGCTGACCAGGGACCGCGTGAGTCCCGCCTGGCCGGCCGGGGGGTGGGCTTCCCACGCTCTGACCCTTTTCTGCGGCAGGCTTTTGAGAGCACCTTAAAGTCGTGGCAGGACAAGCAAAAATGCGAATTCCCTCGGGACCCGGCCGCTCCGACGCCACTCGGCAACCACCCCGAGATCCTCACCGAGGAAGAGGCGGCGCTCCTACGAGACTTGGCGCAGGAGGTCGGAGTCCTCATCGGCAGGTGGCCACCGCCGCTTCCCTTTCGGCTGGTTCCTTCACACACATGATGGCGGGCGCGCTTACTGGAATCTTCTGTGTCAGCATCTGTCAGCTAGCACAGAGTCACCGCAGTCTGGAACAGGAACTGGCGCACGCCGTCAACGCCAGCTCCAAGTCCACGGACCGCGTCTACACGCAGACCGGCGCCCTCAGGGTAAGGGTGCAAACGAACTTGTGACGCTTTGCTCACTATTATCTCGAGCAAGCTGCACATTGTTGTGACAACAGTTTTTAGCGCAGAATGAAACTCTGGATGTTGGGGAGCTGGACGTTACAGATTTTCATCAAATCTGTTGATTTTCTCACATTGTTGATGAGCTGCATTTGAAAAAACGTCTCTGTCCTTTTACTGAGATCCAGGAAAGGACTTGAGACACACGAAATTGATGATTGCTGTCCTGGTTTGGTCCGTAGTATCCGTCCCCCAAAAAGGGGCAAGCGCAGATGTTTGCGAACAGCCTGGTTTGAACAAACAATCGTACGTACTTGTTGACTTTGGGTTTAAAAATTGGAATTTGATGTTTTCCTTGGCAAATTGGACCGATCGGGTACATCGCTGGGCCTAAAGCGCTACTGGGGCACCGGTCGCGCATGGATTGATCAATGACGGGAAGGAAAGAATGCGGGTGGCTGCAGCGCACCAATGAGCGCAGCAGCAACGAGGAGCCGGCTTGAAATCGCCGCCTTGGTGGGAAGAATTCCTTCCATGTCAATCGGACCTAATCGATCTGCTTTGACGGAGGACCGCAGAAATGGATTGACTGCGGACGCCGTGGGCAGATTGCACAGCTGCCAAGACAACGTGTCTCTGGCCTTGCCTTTAGGCGGCGAGCTGCAGCGCCGTGGTGGCCATGGTGAAGGACGTGAAAGCATTGCTCAGCGAAACAGAGCTGCTCCTGGCGGGAAAGATCTCCATGGTAACACAAACGCTCCCCTAACCAAGCGTCACCAGATACACAAAGAGATGCGCACGGTTATGTATGTGCGGCAGGCGTTGGACGTGGCCCAACAGGAGCTGTTGAACAGCGCGCTGAGTCGCGTGCGTCAGCGTCTGGGCGGCCTGGCGGCCGTTCCCTGGCTAAACCTCGACCCGCCGGAGCAACAGGTACTCAAAGTCCCCCAGCCGAGCATACGCTGGTGACCTAAGCGTGACGCTGCGCTTGTGCGTCCAGGATCCCCTGGCTAAGCCCAGTCGTGGCGCCAAATTTCGCCTGGTCCCCAAGTTTAAGAAGGACAAAAACAACAAAGTCAAAGAGACATGCAGCTCTCTCACTCTGCCAGGTAAGACCCCCCCCCCCCCCCAAGCCCCGAGCTTTTCTTTGGTCGTCTGACCCGTTTGCGTCAGTTCACCAGTGGGGCACGGAGGAGGTCGGGGCCTGGCTGGACTTCCTGTGCCTGCCGGAGTACAAGGACATCTTCGGGCGACATGACGTGCAAGGCGGCGAGCTCCTGCACCTGGAGCGGCGAGACCTCAAGGTAGGTAGCGCCGGCCGAAGCGGGAGGGAGCGCTCACGCCGTCGCCAGTTGCAACCACGTGTTGACGTGCCGGCAGGACCTGGGCGTGAGCAAGGTGGGCCATGTGAAGAGAATCCTCCAGGGCATCCGAGAGCTGAGCCGCAACAGCAGCGCCAGCGAGGCCTGAGCCCCGGCGAGGCCTGAGCCCCGGCGAGGCCTGAGCCCCGGCGAGGCCTGAGCCCCGGCGAGGCCTGAGCCCCGGCGAGGCCTGAGCCCCAGTGAGGCGAAGCCCCGTAGCGCCGCTCCAGGCGACCCACAAATGAGCCTTGGGCTGGCTGGCGTGCCTTCAACGCCCATCGACCTGATGTTCACCCGTGTGCCTTGTGATGTGACTAATTAGCATCAACTTTTATTTCCATTCCCACACTCTTGTCATTATTTATATTTTAGCTTTGCTTTGTTTTCTTTTTTAAGGCAAAATTGGTGCAAGTTGCAGAGAAGATAAAAAAACATTTTGTAAAAACATGGGGGGCAAAAGGAAAAAAAAAGTTGGTGCTTGTGTTATTAAACATCATTTCACACAGTTGTCTATCATTTCTCATCAAATATTTTTCTTTTGTGATATTGGTATTTGTCACTGCAATACTTTTGTTTCTAATCTTGTAAAGGTTTTGGGGTGGGGGGGCAGCGTCAAACATTAGTCAATTTTGGTGACTCCAACGTGATATGAATTTAGAGTAGCACACAAGGTTTCTCAAAAACAAGACAGCGAATGTGCTTACTACATTGCGGAGGAAGGGAGGAGTATTGGGCGTAAAAGCTGAATCAAAACTTGTCATTTCGATTAGCTTCATAATGTCTTCTGAATGCTATCCGTAGATTCTTTTTTGCAGACAAATGCCGTTCAAGCCCCAAAACTACTTGAACAACAATCCTGAGAACAAGTTTTCACAGGGTGTTTTGCAACACAACAAGTTGGCTTCTTCTAACATGACATTGACGCTCGTTAACGTGAATGCAATGCGGATTTCATTCAGGGAGGGAGGGACTCAGCATCTACCCACGTAGCTCTTGGAAAATTGCACCTTGGGAGCATTGGCCAAAAGTGAAAAACCATTTGTGTCCCCACGAGACAAAGGTTTTTAATGTCAAATTTTTGATTTGCAGAAGAAGTGTCTTTTTACACGTGAAGCCGGGTAGAAAAGAAAAAAAAAGAAAACACACCAAGATTTGATCCTCCCATTCACACTAAAGAGAGTGCCGCCACATTGTCCAGCGCGTGCGTCAAGGTCAGCTATGCATTTTGCCGCCACGACACGTAAACCCCAGCGATCGGTCGGCGCGCTCGACGGCTCCTTGGAAGTAAGAGCGCCTGACCCGCGCTCGTGCGGTACCTGCGTCAGGATCTGAAGACGTGGACGGCTCTGATGACAAACTGGCGGCAGATGGGACACTCGCTCATCCGCTTGCCGCACTTGCTGCACGTGATCATGTGGCCGCACTCCAGCAGGACGCAGTCGATGGCCGCGTCCATGCAGATGCGACACAGGTTCTGGTCGGACCCCGTCGGACCGCCGCCGTCGTCCTCTGAAAGTATGGAGCCAAACGAGTGACCGGCATCCTAATCATTGGATGTATTTCACAAAAGCCGTTCCGTCCGTTCATAATTCGCTTGGATTTTCCATTGAGTTAAGGATCATTTGCATGAGGAAGACATTCTCAGAAGAACCAATGCTGCAGATAGCACAAGTTTCTTCCTCAGTAAAAAATATGAAGAATGATGACCAATCAATGATACCAAAGCGACGCCTCCAAAGCGCACGGACGCGGCAGCGAAGAAAGGGCTGGCTCACCGCCGCTGTTGGCGTGGTGGTCCCGGTAGAGTCTGGCCACTCTCTCCATCAGCTCCCACTTCTCGCAGCAGCCTTTGAAGTTGACAAAGTTCCTGGCCAGAATTTCCTTCAGCTGCCGCACACTCAGAGATTCCACCTGGTCCTCGCTCGCCAAGTCCGAGAGCGACGCCCGGCGGCCGGCCGCGTCCTGGACGTCCTCGGGGTCCCCGACGTCCCATTCCTGAAGGAGAGAGCCAGCCAGCGAGCCAGCCAGCGAGAGACCCTCAAAAACAACATCAAAATGAAAAACATGTTGCCATCAAGGATCAGATCAAATCTCAAAAACGCTGCTCAAATCCAAAACAAAGTCGGCAGACCTCGTGTTGGCATCAATCTCAAAAGTGCTTCAAAGTAATAAGCTAGCGTTGCATAATGTCCTACCTGATCCCCGTCCCGGTTCCGCTCCAAGGGATCGGCATCTTCGGAGGCGCTCGCAGGAGTCCCGTCTGCCGGGGTCCGGTCCGCCGGGGTCCGGTCGGGGAGGTCGAGCCCGGGGCTCCGTTGGGTGTCTGGCGATGGAGAGGCCACGGCTGGATCGCGCTCGGGGCTTTCGGAGGGCAAGGACTGCTGACTCAGGATCAGTTCCACCAGCTCCTCCTGCACAAGAGCGCCCCCATTGGCCACAAGCGCCACTTTCCACTTTGTACACAAACACCTGTACTGAGAGCCACGAGCACACGGGAGGGAGCTCTTCATTGGCCATTGACTGCCGCCGCCGTCTTCCAAAGTTGAAGAAGAAAAGCGGCGCCCGCCGCTGTGCTTGGGGACGCTACCTTCTCCCGACAGAGGTGCGTGGCCACGTGGTGCAGGTGCAGGTAGTCTCGCAGCTCTTTGACTTTGAGCTTCATCAGCTCGGCGCGTTGCAGCAGGTTGCCGTAGAAACGCCGGCAGGTGTGACACAGGCGAGGGCGGGGCTCCGACTGGGCGGAGCAGCGGCCGCAGTAGTTCTCTTTGCAATCGGCGCACACGTGCTGGTGGATGGAGCGCATGCGCCGTTAGCGAAGGACCAACGCTTGCCCGCTCAGCTCGCGATCGTGCGCTCCTTCTCGACGTTTAGGAGCTACGGAGATCGACGAGTTGACGCGGCCGACCCGAGCGGACTCTGCGGGGTTATTCTGGCCAAACCCGTCGCCTCGGTTACCTTGGTGGTGGGCGTGTCCAGGCGGCGCCCGCAAGCTTTACAGACGTGTTGTTGCTGTTCACAGGGCGGGGTCGGCTGGCCGCTGAAGGCAGAATTGGTGTAGGAGCGAGGGTGCGGGTCGGCTCCGCCGGCCTCGCTATCCGCCGAGTCCGAGCACGGCCAATGACAACACGATGCCCACATTTCTGGCAACAAACGGTAAAGACAACGTGAGGTCCACAGTTCTGGCAGGCAACAAGGCCAGCGTTGATTGCCTGCGTACATGAACGCAGAGCAACCGCCGGGGACCGCAGGCAGGCAGGCAGGCAGGCAGGCAGGCGGGAGGGCGGGCAGGAAGGCAGGGCCATCAGAGGGGATACCGCTTACTGATTTGTATTTGGGGACGGGCATAAAGCACAGCTTCACAGCTTTGTGGCAAATAGTTGAGATCATCAGTCAGCATCCACTCATGAAAACAACACGGACATGCATGCTGACGTCAAGAGAAACTTCACCTTATTTATTGTTCTTGTGGCTTTCTACAAGACCATCTTTGTGACTACACTTTATTGTTGTTTTTTCCAAGCAAAGTTGGGCAAGTCAGAGTCAGCTGGAACACACTCACTCACGCACGCACGCACTCACTCACTCACTCACGCACTCACTCACTCACTCACGCACTCACACAGGTGGCACAAGTAGGGAAGTGGGGGGGGTTGACTTGCTTGCACTCCTCATCGACGTTTGCGTTCAACTAAAGACAAACGCAAACTTTGACGGCTTGACGTATGAGGAAGGGGACTTGCTGTCGACGTTTGGGCTGGCTAGTGCGCTTCCGGACTTTCGCCACTTTGGCAACACGAGGCAACTTTCCAACTTTCCACTGGCGACGTCAAGGCCATTTGAACAGGAAAACTTTCTTCCTCTCTTTCGACACTGTGCTCGAACTTTGGAAGAGTTTGACGTGCGGCGGGTGTGCTAAGCTAAGAGAGCTAGCGGCGGGCGGGCGGGTTCGTCTCCAAAACGGCCAAAAGTCGCAAAAGTTGAACGGCAACAATCAAAGGAACAAGAAGAAGAACAATAAGAGGCAGAAAGAAGGAGGGAAGCCAAAGTGTTCTCACCTGTCGCCACTTTGGTGACGGCTAGCGACGGCTAGCACCTCGAGCCAAACAGGAACAAGGTGGCCGGTGACGTCATCAGGTGCTCGCTCCGCGTCATTGGGTCGCGTGCAGGTGATACGGCACGAAACACAGATAGGTCGATGACGTCACATCCACACGACCTCCTTTGAATACAAGCGCACTTTATTATAGCCTACAAATCAAGTTCTTCGAGAAGAACAAACAAGCGTTCGTGCGAATTTAAAGAAAGCTTTCAAGCAATGTTATTGTCATACCGACAGACAGAAGCAGAAAACCATTCCCAGCAAAAATGAAAATACATCCGAAAGGAAATGCTTGATACTATACTTTGGTTGATAGCGTTTAAGGTTACTCACGATCAAGTGTGCACAGTACAGTTCACATTTTGACCAAATTAGCCTCTGTTGCTCTCCCGTCCGTCAGCATTTCAGGGGCGCAAGAGCTTACCTTTGGGCACAAGCGGGTCAAGACGCGACTCCCTGATCCTCTCGGAGCAGGGCTCGCCAGCACTCGAGTCAGACAAAAGGAAATTGTTCTGAGGCCCAATTTACATTGTTTGATGATTCTGTTTATTGCCGTCATTGTCACCAAGAAAAAAAAAACATTTAAAACAGCCGTTTTATTTCTTTTGTACAGTAAGAGAGTGTCTGCCACATCCAGAACACACGAGACAAGAACCTGAACAATGACACACCCCTATCCGGTCCACAAAAGAAAAGATGCGGGAACCCATTCAGAGTCAGGTCTGGACCGCGCGCAGAAACCGAGCCTAGATCGGACAGGACCGAGGGGGAGGGGGTAGCGGGTGTGGACCAGGAGCAGAAAGCGACAACTTGCGGGGAATGGAAGTAAAACAAGAAGGTGTAATGTGCTGCTTGCTTTTGGGCAACAATTTGGACTTTGCCCTTTCTTCTGGTGGTCCACACACTGACACAATGAAATCTTTTTTTTTTCCGCTTTTCTGCTCTGCTCTTCCGGCGTCCGCTCGCTCGGCCGCCGCAAACGCGTCACTGCTGCAATAGAAGACACACGAGCAGATCAACAACCGACACGACCCGAGCGACACGCAGAGCAAACGTTGGGACCGCCCAACGACATCACGTTTACCCAAAAAGCATTTCCCGACACAGTGTGATGTTTGTCGAACATTTCAATCAATCGTTTCACGTTAACAACTGCCTAGAAAACAAAACGGCCGATTGCAGCGGAGGCAGCGTGACGGTCGCCGGGAGGGAAACCAGATGTTGGCGGGGAGAGAGTGGGCGCGCGGCTGTATCACAGTAAGCCGAAGCGAGGGGGCGGGTCTCGAGTGTGTGCGAATGCCAAACGTGAACGCGGCGCTTCTTGCTAAAACTTGAGCGAGCTGGCCTTTGAATTGTCTTTATTAGTGCCAATTTGACAACTTGCGACGTCGCCAGCGTGGGCCGACGCTCCGTTTGGACGGCCAATCCAAATGAGCTTGCGCAGATGCTGGAGGCATTTGCATGAGCCAATACGTGCAATGTCTGACAACACTGGGAATTTCTTAGCCACGGATTTGTCTTCCGGGTAATGCCCGGCCAGCTGGCCGGAGAAAATGCCACTGCACTGGTCTCAACCTGTAAAAAGGCTTCGTGGAATGTCAGCAGCACAAACGCATCCAAATGGGCCATTCCAATGTCCAAACGGGCGGGGACAGCCTTTTGTTTTTGCTACTTATGCAACAATTCAAGCGAGACGCTTCCGAATGTGGCGACGAGCCGTCGCGGCAACCGTTCCTCAAGCGTTCTGGTGAAAACAAAGCCAAATAGTACAATATTTACATCCTAGCGACGACTCAAAAGCATTCCGACAGCTTCAGCATTCAGACGGACGCAATTTGGAGAGAAACCGCACCGTCGGGTTAATATGATTGCTATTGTGGCTCACAATGGTGTGCGATGATGGAAAAGTTAAAGAGGAAGCGAGAGAGAGAGAGAGAGAGAGAGAGAGAGAGAGAGAGAGAGAGAGAGAGAGAGAGAGAGAGTGCGAGAGAGAACGAGCGAGAGAGAGGGGGTGGCGTCCGCAAAGCTTGAGTTTGAGTTGGCGCCCAGAGCTAGCCAGAAGCTGCGAGAGCCAGCCAGAAGCTGCGAGAGCCAGAAGGCCCCCACGCAGCCCACCCAGCGTACCCCCCCTTCAGTCTTGAGTTTTTTCCCGGGAAATCACCTCCTCTCGCGGTTTGGCGCCCCCAAAGATGGCGGAGTTGGGGTTGGCCACCTGGTTGAGGGGCTCCGACACCGTCCGAGGCTTCAGCTGGAGGCGGGGCCTCTGGGCGCGCTCCTCTGAGGGGGGACAATAAGAGAAATCAGCCTCATTCACATCCTTTTGGTAGGGGTTGATCATTTAGAGCCGTCGTTCAACTTTGAGTCCTAATCACGGATGAAAAAGTTGACGTGGCCGTCTGCGGATCCCACGCACCGTCAGACGGTTCCCTGAAGTCCGTCATTCCTCCGCGAGGTGGCCCGTCTCTGAAGCGGCCCATGGCACCGCCGCCTCCTCCCCGCCTGTCGCCGCCACGTCCGCCTCCTCGAGACCGCCCTCCCGAGTAGTCGTCGTCTCTGAAACCTGAAAAGCAGACGGAGGGCACGCCACTGAGCATGGCGGCCAGGCCCACGGGAAAACGAGCGACTCCTTCGCCACACCCGTACGACGAGATTTTCCCAGAGCGCAGGGAGGGCGGCCAGCCATTCTTTGGCAAACGAAACCCTTTCCTAAACCACCACGACGGGCACGCTAAAGGGCGGAGATTCAGCGTAAATGCTGTTGGTCCTTGAGCCGTTTGTCCACGGAATGGCGCTCTAGCTCCACTCCCTGCAATACGCAACTCTCAGCCAATGACGGGCGGGGCGGGACGGGACGGCTGCTCTGCTCTGCTCCATCAATCGCGTAGCATGAATATGCAGACGAGGACCGTGCGGCCGCGTGACTTTCTTTGTCCTGTCGTCTGATCGGTCGCACCTCCACCGGGCTGATCCATGAAGTCGTCACGTCCTCCTCGGGGACCGCCTCCTCGGTGACCTCCTTGGCCTGCGGACGACACGGCCGTTTACGAGCCGACGTGGCATGAGCGCACACGGCGAGCGTACCTCGAGAGTCGTCTTTGGGGAAGCCAAAGCCGCTGCCGCCCCCTCGCCCTTGTCTTCGTCCCTCTGCGATGTCCACTCGAAGCGAGCCGATTTCTAAAGCCTGCGAGGCGGAAGGTGGCAAAGACAGTGATTACACGGCGGCGGCGAGAGCCCCGAAGAACACGGAGGAGGGGGGGGGGTTTAGGGAGGGCGGACGGTGGACTCACGGCGCCGTCGTACGCCAAGGCCTCCTTCAGAGACTCCAGATCGTCAAACTCCACATAACAGAAACCTGAACGGAGAGCAAGTGCAAAGGCTCAAGTTGGGCTCGGCAACTTGCGCGGCACTGCTGACTGGACGCAGGATATGGAGGTTTTTTTTGCAAGGAAAGGGCCACCTTTGAACTTGTCAGTCTCTTTGTCGCGCACCAGTCGGACGCTGCGTATGCTGAGGCCCTTGAACATGTTGTCCAGGTCTCCCTGGACCGTGTTTGGCGGCAGGTTGCCCACGTAGGCGGTGTAGGGCGGCTCTGAGGGAAGCTCCTTCATACGCCGACCTCCGGGGGGGCCGCCGCTGCGGGGCCTGAGGGGGGCGGGAAAGCACACTAAGAACACGCTCGCCCAGGCCACAACGGGTGCCGTGCGTGAAAACCCAGCCGCAGCGGAAACCAGTGGTTCACGTCTCAATTTGGCTTTTGTCAGGAAAAGCAAAATGATTGACTTCATCTGAGGAGTAACTTTCTTGTTTTGGTCCAGCCTGTTGCTTGTGAGACGCGAAGAAAAACCTCTATGAAATCATCAGCAATTGGTCTCCTCTAAGTCAGCACTGCACGCGTGCGTGCATTCTCAATGGTCTTAGCTGGACAAACTAAGGTGAGAAAAAAATGGGCTCAAATTTGCTATTTTGAATCAAAAGGAGCTGCTGCGTCTATCCCATTCAGGGCCGCCAAATCCCATTGCCACAAACACAACCAAAACAAGCGCCATTCTTGAAAATCCTGATATCTTCATAAATGGGACACTTCCAGTCCCTCCTAAAGTTGAATTATTTGTAGCCATCAGTATTTTTGAGAAATGCTGCTACAGTTTACATATCTAGAAAAGCTGTGCAGTATGTGAACCAATTTATGAAGCGTAGAGGGGACCTAGATTTGTTTCACATCCTCCTTTTCACTGTGCCCACCTCAACATTTTCTTTTGTTTTGTTTTGGACTCGTCATTTGTCATGCGGCCAGACACTGAAAAATGGATGGTGGGCCGCAGTTTGGACACCTCTGTCTGTCTAAATGAATTATTTCCGTGGGGGAAATTGATTGGAAATACGTACGTCGAGGAACAAGCTTGGAGACTACAATCGCAAATGAGGGCAGCAGCCTAGCAGGCAATGGAAAACTCGAACGGCTCCAATGTCTCATTACATGCGCACAATAATTCAAATCATTTGGAGAAACGCATCGACGTGCAACTGCTGTGGCGTGCGTGCGTGAGTGGTTCGAGGCAGGCGCGGGGAAGCGAGCAGCCTCCGCCACACTGCGCGCAGGCCACGCGGGCCGCCGCCGCCGCTTCGTCGCAAATGTCGGCCGGCCGCTGGGCGCCAGACGCCTGGTTTGTTTGCGGCTTGCCCGTCCGTTAACATGTCAGCTCGTTAGCACGTTAGCTCGTCTGTCCAGCCAGTCAGATAGTAAGCAAGCAAGCAAGCCAGGCGAGCGAGCGGGCTCGAGCGAGCGAGCAAGCGCGGTGTTTCCCTGGCACCTGGCCGAGAGGGCCTAAACAGCACAAGACTCGGGACGGGAAGCGGCGTCGGAACCAACCGGTGGGACGCAGGCGGCGAGACTCGGGCCGACTCACCCTCTGTTGCCCCCGAAGCTGCTGTAGGCCCGGTCCCGATCATCGAAGTCGTAGTCCGCCATTACTGCTGCTGCGTGCGTGGGGAGGGGGAGTTGGGCGGAGGCGGGGCCACAAGGAGGCCCTTGACGTCACTTCAGGAAAGCCTTTAGCTGCCCGCGGCGCGCCTGACCGCGAAAGCAACATTGGATTGAAAGCTAACTGCCTTTTGTCTGCTAAAATGTTCACAAATCGAGAGGGATCCCACGGAAGACAAATATTCTCGTTTGCTCTCAACCACAAAGTTTGCATCATTCTCTGAAGGGGATCAAGAAAAAAAAAAGTTCTTTTTTTTACATTGCTATGAAGTCATTCATATGTATGACAACTGAAAAGGTTTCAAACAATTTCCATCAGATGTTTAATTTTTGCTGTTTGCTTTCTGTTTTTTGTTCTCTATCTGCAATAAATATTAATACTGTTACTTTGTTGTGCAATTACTGTACTGTTGTGAAAGATCATACTCGTGTTTTGTACTGGTTTGTGCTGTTGCTATGGAAATTGAAAGAAAAAAAACACCCAAGTACGACACGTTTGTTGAAAAAACTGGCAGAAAAATGGAGGAGAACATAAGTAGATGTTGCAAATCATTGTGCATGCAGAAAATTTGCCAATTGCCACTTTGTGTACCTTTTCCCATCCATCCAGGTCATATACTAATTCTCAGGGCATTGACCCAATCTTAACAGAGCAGTCCAGTAGCGATTAATTGCGCTCACATTGTAAAGAGACCAAAGCAAACCTCGAGTCAAGTTTGTGGAAGGCATTACCTCACAGTTATGTCGGAAATGCTTGCTCTCCTCGTCTTTCTATCAGTCCCTTAGCAAAGTCGACGACAGCGCGCTAGAGGAACAAAATGGCACATCTATGAACGGAAAGGTGGCTTCGTGAGCCGGTGCCTCAGTCACCTGACTGTAATGTTTGGAGTGATGGATGGAGCAGCTCATTCGGAGAAAAGTGACAGTAATGTGTGCGGTGAATATTTTCATCAGCAGCAGCACCACCACCACCACCACGCCAATTCCAATCCAAAGCACAATCTTTTATTTGTCAGTCCAACTCGGCCGAGTTGGCCGCGTCCGTCTTGATTCCAAGCCAATAAGTTAGAGAGGAGGTGGCGGCGGCGGCCGAGCCATCTACCAGACCTCGCAGCGCCCGCCGCTGTTCATGGGGGTTCCCGCAGGGCACCGGAAATGGCGGACAAAGTCGGCCGAGTTGCTGAGCGTGCCGATGACGCGGTAGCGAGGCGGACTGTGCGGATCGGTCACCAAGCCCTCGTGAGCGCTCTCGGGCGTTCGGACGGAGCACCACACCTGCAAAGGCGAGTCTGCATGAGAGGCCCACCGCTTCCCGCCGCTCGCTCGTCTCCTTTCATTTCCCACCTGCGCAAAACCCACGAAGAAGAGCTGCTCGTTGGTCAGGTTGAGCGCGGGTAGTCTCTTCTCCTCGCCGTTCTTGCTCACCCACATCTGATAGGCCTGAACACAGACAGCAGCGACAACGGCATTGGCCGGGGGGGGGGTCAGGGTTAGGGCTCTCTGGGCCCACTTTTCTGCGTCCGACGGGAATGGCCCATTTTCACGCAGCAAAAGGAATGCACCGGCATTTGAAAGAGCCCAAACGACAGAAGAAGCTCGCGCTCCTGTTCAATTCAATTCAGAGGACGGCCAAAAGGCAAAGGAATCAAATCACGCCGTGCCGTCCCGTCCCGTCCCAGCGACGGAGCTTTGTGCTTTCGTTTCCGATCCCTGGCTGAGGAAATAAAACAGGTTTTTAAAAAAGAAGTTAAGATGGGAAAGTTTGGAAATATTCCAAATTGGAAACGTAGGCGGGCTCTGCCGACCCACGTAGGCGGGCTCCGCCACCAAAAAGCAGTGTGTGAAGACTGGACGCGCGTGTGTGGGAACTCACGTCGTATGCGGCCTTGAGGCCTCCGTTGTCTGCGATGTTTTCTCCGAGCGTCTGCTTGCCGTTGACGCGCTCCGAGTTGACGGCGTATCGGTTATACTGCTCCACCATGCACTCGGTCCTCTGGCGGAAGGCGTCCACCGAGGAGTTTTGCCACCACGGCTTGAGGTTGCCCTCCTTGTCGTACTCGCGCCCTGCGCACACGCGCGGTCGGCCCGGGTCACCCACGTCGTTCGGCACCCGTCGTGTCGCCGCCGCCGCTCACCTTGGTCGTCGAAGGCGTGCGTCAGTTCGTGACCCATCACCACCCCGATGCGGCCAAAGTTCAGCGCCCTTTGGTACAAAGACACCGGGACTAGCAAAAGTTGCATTTGCGCCGCGGGATAAAGGCGCGCATGGAGCGGCACTGACTTGGGATGGTCACGGGCGTAGAAAGGAGCTTGGAGGATTCCGGCGGGAAAGACGATTCCGTTCTTGGTGGGCATGTAGTAGGCGTTGACCGTGGGTGGAGTCATGCTCCACCTGCAAAGACACACCCACCAGCGGCGCGAGCCCACGTTACCGCGGATGTGCAGTTGGCTAACTTATGAAGGCGAGATGAGACTTGGCTCTGGCCGGGTGTGGTGCGGTGAGGTGCGTTGCGGTGCGGTGAGGTGAGGTGAGGTGCAGTGCGGTGAGGTGAGGTGCGGTGCGGTGCGCTGCGGTGAGGTGCAATGAGGTATCTTCTGACTGGTCTTTGTTGGGAGTTTTTCTCAGTTGGTCGGCCATGACTCTTGAAGAGAAGTTGTAGAAGTTCAACATGTTCTGGAAGAAACTTTCTTCGGACACGTCGTACTGCAACACAGGCACACAAAGAACTGGTTGATAGCCATTTTCAACCTGAACAAGGCAGGGCAGGGCATAGAATGGCTGCCAAGTTAAAGTGCCACTGCGGGGCACAATTCCCGCTGCTCTTTTTCTTTCTTCCCCAGTCCACTCCGTGCCATGCCCCACGTGAAAGACAAACTCACCCCGTCGTAAACCTCGTCCAGTTCCTTGGCGTCCATGATGAATTCGGGGAAGCCGATCATGTCGTAGATAGAATCTGCCTAATGACACGTCGACATGACGCGCATCACCGCGCTGGCTCTGTCGGTGCGTGTGTGCGCGCATGCCTGCGTGCGTGCGTGCGACCTTCTCTTTAGCCGCTTGCTTGGTGTGGGCGTCCATCCAGCTGAGGCGGTCCAAAGCTCGTTTGAACGCGGCTCGAATCTCGTCAATCATCTCCTCGGCCTGCCAAAAGCACAAGGCGCAGTTAGAAATGCAAGGCGGGGCAGGCGGAGTGGGGCAGGGCAGGGCAAGGCAGGGCAGGGCCGGGCCAGGCCAGGCCAGGCCAGGCCAAGGCCAGGCCAAGGCCAGGCCAGGCCAGGCCAGGCCAGGCCAAGGCCAGGCCAAGGCCAAGGCCAGGCCAAGGCCAGGACAAGGCCAGGACAAGGCCAGGACCTCCTTGCAATCCTTGTCAAGCAGTCACGGAAAAGCACCAAACAAAAAGCCACCCATGTTCTGATGAGGTTTTGGAATGCAACTTTGTACATCCTGTCCAAGGACGGAATTGAAAATGCGTTTTTCCGGTTGAGATGCTCTGAGCCCACTCTGGTCAATTGGCTTCCAACGCTGCGCAAAACGCCCGGAATTCAGATCACGAGTGACTTTGTTTGTCTGACAAGAGCTAAAGCAGCGGGACTCACAATGTCTTTGCTGTGCTTGTCGAAAGTGGCCTTGACGAAGAGCGCCCCCAGCGCGAAGCCCAGCGTGTCGTCCGTGTTCCCGATGCACGTCTGCCAGCGCGGCGTGCACGACTGCGTGGCACAAACGGAGCCAGTCATCCTCAAAGTGCTAGTAAGCCTGCTTCAAAAGTACACCTGAGTGAGTGAAAGGCGGCCAAGTCGCCAAGTTCAGGTGCGGAGGCTCTGCTCAGCTAGCTAGTTAGCATGTGTGTGTGTGTGTGTGTGCGCGCGCGCGGCAGACAGAGTACCTTCTTGGTGCCGTAGAGACTTTCCAGTAGTTTATCCTGAGCGTTCTCAAAACGTTGATCCAGACTGGACACGCTCTTCTGAACCAACGTCCACATCATGTAGTTGTTCAACAAACTACACACAGACAAAGTGGAGCGTTAACGTGCTTGAGGTCAGGGGTCGACCATGGCAGCGCCTCACCTGCGCTCCGTCCTGTTGATGAGCTGTGAGACTTGTTGCAGGTATTCTCGCGCGTAGACCACCACGGGCTCGCTGTCGTTGAGTTCCAGTGGCGACAAACACGACGACAGCAAGTCCAGCCAGTCCACGGCCGGAGCCAGCGTCTGCGCGCACGCACACACGCACGTGATTTGGACCATCCTCGCTCACCCTTGGGCTTGCTCTCTCACATCGGTGTCATCATATTCTCACCGTACCCCCCTCCCCCCCGGCTCTGGAAGGGGGCTGTTAGCAACTGCACGTAGCAACGGTTGCCGCGGCGACACCGTCCGTCCGAGCCGCAAACAAAAGGAACGAGGCCCCCGACGGCTCCAAAGCAAAGCTTGACTGCTCAGAGAAGGCCCATCTCATCTGAGTTTGCTCCCCAACTCGTGGCCGAGCCTGTGGCCGAGCCCGTGGTGCAAAAGTCCAAACGGGCTCCTCCGGCTCGCTTTGAGGGCATTTCCTCTTTTCCGCTCGGCCTCCTCACCTGAAGCTCGGCGATGGTGACCTTGTGGTAGATCTTCTCCTCGTCTCGCCGCTGGTCCTGCGGCACGGTGATGTTGGCCAGCTGCGTCTCCAAATCCACAATCTGCCGCATCTGCTCCAGCGCCGACGCCGGCGAGCCCCCCAGCAGGGTGCCCAACTCCACCATGTAGTCCAAGTACGCCTGCAGCACCTGCCAACAGCCACGGCGGGCGGGCGCTCACTACAGCGGCCAAAAGTCTGGGCCCCACCTGGCTCACCTTGCCGTTGGCCGTCTTGTTGAGATAGTAGTCCCGAGACGGCA
Organism: Syngnathus acus; assembly: GCF_901709675.1. Classification (NCBI taxonomy): domain Eukaryota; kingdom Metazoa; phylum Chordata; class Actinopteri; order Syngnathiformes; family Syngnathidae; genus Syngnathus; species Syngnathus acus. The sequence continues at coordinate 17,210,252 of NC_051098.1, read as the reverse complement.
GGAAGAGCCCCGATTGGTCCACCTGCGGGTGAGGAACCAAAGCCGGTGTGACACGGCTTTTCGTGGTCCACGGCGCCAGCTCTTTCTTACCAGGATGACGTTGCTGTTGGAGTTCTTGGGGTCGGTGCTGACGGCCACGCTGAAGAAGGGCTGCGCCCGGTATGGCCCCGACACCACCTTCAACACTTCCATGAAGTTGTCCTTGTCCCACGCGCCCGTCACGTTCCAGCCCCCCACCTGCGCGCACGTCGGTTGAATGCGGCCATGCGCGCGCTGGCGGCCGTGCACGCGGCGGCGGCCGTGCACGCGGCGGTGGCCGTGCACGCGGCGGCGCGGCCGTGCACGCGCTGGCGGCCGTTCACACGCTGGCGGCCGTTCACACGCTGGCGGCCGTTCACACGCTGGCGGCCGTTCACACGCTGGCGGCCGTTCACGCGCTGGCGGCCGTGCACGCGCTGGCGGCCCCACCTACCCTGGCGATGAGGTCGACGAGCGGCTGGGCGCCCAACTCCTGGATCTTCTGCGTGTTGAGGCAAGACAGGTAGTAGGACTGCGTCTTCTTCTCGGCCTCGCTGCTGCCGTTGAAGGTGGCGTTCTCTGAGAGCCAAAGCAGCCATCAAGAAGACATTTCCAGCCGGGAAGCCTTGCATTTTGCTTGCTCACCCAGCAGGTGTTTGAGGAGGGCCTGGTTCTGCTCCCAGATGCTGTTGAAGGTTGACCAGCGCGAACGGCCGTCTGGAAGCGGATTCTTGCGCATCCAGCCGCCGCAGGCAAACTGGTAGAAGTCGTGGCAGGGGTCGGCGCCGCGGTCCATGGCCTCCGCCATCTGGCCGGCCACCTTCACGCACGCCTCCGTCAGACACAGGTCGCTGACGCCAACTGGATGATCAGAGGGAAGGTCCACGTCGTGAAAAAGACCGGCCCGACCTTCCTACCCGGCTTAAGTATGCGCTTTATCCCCCCGACCGAGAAGGACAAAATGCAGGCTGTCTTAAGGGTTCATTAGTATGCAATTAAATGGGTTCCTCCACTTGCCGGGTCACTCACCTGACCCGAAGGCCAGTCCGAGGACCAGCAAGCAAGCCGCGAGAGCCAGCAGACTGAGAAGAAGCATGGTGCCCAGCAGAAGCTCCATCCTAGTTCTTGTGCCCAGGAGCTCTGTGCTGGTTTTGGTGAAGCCCACCTGAGGGAGGGGGACACGCAAAAAAGGCATCAGCCAGGTAGCTGCGCGGCGCCGTGGCGTTCGCTGAGCCACCGAGCTACCTCCAGTCTGTCGGGAGAGGAGACCTCGGCCGCCGCGTCCGACGCTTCGTCCTCTTCCAGCGTGGCTCGCTTGTAGCTGGACATCTGCGCCGCAGAAAGACAAAAGAAAGATTGAAGGTCGCTGTACGCACGGCAGCCGGTTGCTCGTTTTGGCCACAGGAACACCATTTCAAAGCTACTCGGGTGTCTTATTTGTTGGGACGCGTCACGTCGTACCACGTGGCTTGCGATTCAAAATTGTTTTGATGATGCCGCCTGAACACTTGAAGAGCAGCTATACAAATAAATCATCAAATGCGCACAATAGATGAATGTGCATGTGATGCTATGCAAATATATAGCGGCTGCTGATGATGATGACAATGCCAGCGCTGCTCTCTTGTTTTGTTTTCAGGGAAGTTGGGTGGGCATCTTAAGACAGGAAGCTGGAGAGCTGCAGACAGGAAACTCAAAGGCCTGACCCCAAACACACACACACACACATCTCACTAATCAAACACACATGCCTGACTAAACAAATAATGCTAATAAACTGTCAGCTAAACTAAGATGACTGACAGCTTCAGGGTGTGCCCCTCCCATCACTCTCTCTCTCACAGTAAGCTAATAAACTGGCAGTTAAATTAAGATGATTGATAGCTGCAGGGCGTGCCCCCTCCCCCATACACACTCGAACACACATTTATTTCCTGTCCTCAAGCAGTTCAGAACCTTGGTGTGGACCCCAAGTCAACCCCCCCACCCCAAAAAAAACCCCCACACGTTAGCCTGCTAGCACGCCTGGCAAAGTCAACTGTTGCTGGCATGGGGGAAAAAAAAAACCTGTTGGTGGCATGACGTCATCCCAGACCTCACAAGTCGAGCCCGGAGCGCTCGTTGCTATGGTGAGGGCTCGGTGACGTCACATCTCGAAGCCTTTCTGCACTTGTTTCGCAGGCGCCTTGCGTGACGTCACGCGTTGGCGTGATGATTGACAGCTTGTCTACCAGCGAGCGCGCTTGTCGACCAGCGAGCATGCGTGTCTGCGCGCGGGCACGCGTATACTCACAGTGTTGCGGAGGTCCTGCAGCGCGACGCTCATCGTGGAGCCGAGCCGGCCGAACACAGAGCGCTACCGTCGGGTGCCCATCTTCCGCCTGCGTGTGTGCGTCGGTGCGTGCGTGCCTGCCTGCCTGCCTACGTCCGTCCGTGCTTTTCTTCCTCCTGCTCCTCCTCCTCCTCGTCGTCGTCGTCGTCCTCTTCTTCTTGTCGCTCTTCTTCTGCTCTTGTGTTGTGCTTCTCGTCTTTTGTGTGGCGACTCCGAGCAGCAGCCCCGCCCGCCCGCCCCACGCGAGCCAGCCTCCTCTTCCTCTGGTAAACAAACCCGGCCGGCCGGCTGGCGACACGCTGGCTGACGTCATCGAATACGTCATTCAATAGCACCACACGCACGGACGCCCCTGGCATTGAAGCAGTTGGATTGCATGAGTTCTGCATGCCAAGTCTAGCCACGAGTCAGCCGATTTGGGCCAAGAGGTGGGAGACACCCTGGTCCAGTCGCTGGCATGTCATTAACGCGAGCCCCTTTTTTTTCAAAAGATTCTTTGCTTCACTTATTCCTCAGTCCTATTTTTCAACATCTTTGATGCGATGTACAAGCCCCGACCCTAACCCATGGGTAATCCCTTGCCACTGACTCTCTGGCCACCCCGCCCGCCCGCACCTTGTGGGCAATGGCAAAGAAGGAAGGCAGGAAGGTTTGGCATCCAGAACCTCTTGACTGAGAAGCACGTGTTGTGATGTGGCGTGATGACTTGATAATGGCGTGCGCGAGACAAAGCCATTTCCTGAAACTCCAGCTCACACACGCACGCACATGCTCTTTTGGCGAGAGGTCAAGCGGCCCGTCGGTGGCTCAACGAGAGGGCCGCCCGCGTTCAAAGCGTGTTGCCGTGGAGACGCTATCGAGAGGCTGCAGGCTTTACGCTCATGTGACCTCTGCGTTCCTTCTTCTTCATCCCTCTCTCTCTCCCTCCATCGGTGCCCTAACCCTTGGTGTTTTTGTGTTTAAAGCGCGTGCGTATTGAGCTCCGGGCATTCCCGCAGAGTCCATTGGCCGCGGCTCGCTGAGGGGGCGGAGCATCTGTGAAGAAGACAAGAAGAAGCCCAAATGTCCTCCAAATGTTTTTATTGCAAGTTAGCGGGAAAAAGAAGAAAAGGCCGACTCAGCAGGACGTGAATGTTTTCCAGAAGAAGTTCTTGCATCCCGCTTTGCGCTCGCGAGGGCCCAGCGGCACAGGAAGGTCGCGTTCGCCGACGCGGCCGACGTGGCCGACGGGCGGCGGCTCCTCGGCACCCCCGACGCCGTTCTGCCGCTCGTCCGCCTCCGTCGCCTCGTTGGCCATCTGGAGGAGGTCCCAGAGGACCGCCTCCGCCAGGGACGGACCCGGCCAGTCCTGAAACGCAACGTCCCCATTATCGTCATCATTGTCATCATCATCGGCGTCGTCATAGTCATCACGATCATCATTGTCGTCATCTGCACTTGGTCAGCGTCATCTTCATCACGATCGGCATCAGCATCAACATTGTCGTCACCCTCATTGTCGTCATCAATCGACATAGCAGGTGGTTGCATGTGCGGGATGTGTGTGACCTTTTTATTTTGACCCCCCCACACACACACACGTGCAGACTCACAAGCACGCTCACAAAATTTGTTGTCAGGCTGAGGTTGAAAAGTTATCAAGAAGGCTTCCTGAAAAGTAAGTGTGTGTGCGTGCCTGCGTGCGTACCTGTTTGTAGGAGCCGAGTGTTGCCCCACGTCTGGCGTTGTTGCGCGTGAGCGTGTCTGAGGAGACGCACACGACGAGCAGGAGCACCGGGAGGCACCACGAGGTGGACCAACACATCTTCATCCTCACTCTGTTTTTTTGTCTTTGTGTGTGTGTGTGGATGTGTGTATGCGTGGCAGAGTGAGTGTGTGGGGCTCCACCTTGCCACAGCCGCTCTTATAGGGTCATGCTGACGTCACGGCGACACACACACACACATATTGATGATGATAATGATGCTTCCACCCCCCACAAACAATTTAGTTAAATGAGCCATCTTCATGCACTTTGTCTTCTTTCCCACCAGGATGCTCACATCCACACACACACACGCACTCACAAAAACTGCACAGATTCTCATGTACACACACGGTGACAATTGCACACACACACGCGCACACACACGCACACACACACGCACACACACACACAGGCATGCGCGCGCATCAGGGAATTGGGCTTTTTCATTTTCGTTTGTTTTGTTTTCTGGATTGAGCATTTGTCAAGTCAAAGGGATGAAGATGGGCGGTCACAAGGAGTGTTCTTTTGCTTTGTTTTGACGCCATTTGCTTTGGGAAAGCGGCAAACCTCCGACAGAGAAGTCTGGCCTCTCGGAGTTGCCGCGTTGGCCGGCTCGGGCTTTTGCTGGGGGGGGGGGGTTTGGTCGTTGCGCGGGTGCACAGCCGCCCGCCCGCCCGACCGCCCGCCGCGTTTTTGCGCCGCGTGATTAGTTTGGGCCGATGCACACATTCACCTCCAGCGAGGCGTTTGATTGGTCACCGCGTGGTGCTTGCGCCATTAGCAGGACGGGTACGTGCGCTGGCGACGGCCAATCAGCTGGTAGAGAAGCTGCCTGCGGTGACACTTTCCAAATTCAAAGTGCGTCGGCCAGGCTAATGCTAATGATAAGGCCAAGGTTAGCAAAGGTCAACAGAGGCACGGTGCCAAAGCATTTTGGTTTCCAAAAATCATTTTGAGCCAGAGCCGGTCGGCCCTGTTGCTTTCGGTCCTCGCCGCTCACCTGCAGACATTACGGACGATTACGGAATCGGGCCTTGCCAACGAGAAAGGTTGTTCTGACGTAGTCGTTGACGAAGCAGAGCGCTGAGCCTGAACACGTTTCCCACACGCACACGCACACACACACACACACACACACACACACACTCACACACGAGTCAACTTTTGCGCACTTTGATGTCCATTAAGCCTCATTAGAAAAGCACACACGCTGACGTGTCAACATTTGTGCTTCCACCAAAGACTAATTAGGAAAAACACACACACACGCACACACGCGCGCGCGCACACACACACACACACGCACGCACGCACACGCACGCACACACACACACACACACACACACACACACACACACACACACACACACACACACACACACACACACACACACACACACACACACACACACACACACACACACACACACACACACACACACACACACACCTGTAAAAGCAGAAAGAGCAAGGCACACACACGCATACACACACGGTTGTTGCGATTGGTCTCTTTATTCAGGCAAGGCAAGGCAAGGCAAGGCAAGGCAAAGCAAGGCAAGGTGGGCGGCTAACAGGAAGTGAAGCCCTTCCAGTAGAAGTTCTTGCATCCGGCCTTGCGCTCGCGGGGGGGCAGGTTGTTGGCGGGCTCCACCGAGCGCTCGGCCGGCATCCTGGCCGAGAAGAGATCGGGCGTCCGCCGGCTTTCGGCCCGGGGCGGCGACATCCTCTCCAGCAGCTCCTCGGCCACTCGCTCGCTCCACTCCTGAAATGCCAGCCGCCCGGGTTAGGCCTAAGCTCGCGATCCGGCAAAGCTCCTAAGAGCGAAAGCCAGTGAGCCGCTTTTGGGAAGTGCTTTTGATGCGGCGGTACCTGCGGCAGGTCGCCGGCGCCGTGAGCCGCTTGTTGCGCCATCCGGTGGCGACGCAGCTCCAGTTCCAGCTCCAGCTGCAGCTCCCGATCGCCGTCGCCGTCCGGCCGCGCCTCGGGTTGAGACGAAGCGGCCGGGCCGCACGCCAGCAAGCACATGACGAATGCCAGCAGGGATCGCTCGTGTGGGCGCATGACTGCAAACACAACAAACAGGTGACGAGACGAGAAGAAGAAAAGAAAAGAAGAGCATCACGGAGGAGACAGAAAGGTACAAAGACAGGTCGGGTCGGGTCGGGCGTACTTTCTCCTTTGGCTCGGGTCTGCGGCTGTGGTTCTCGCTTCCGGCGGTGCCCGTGCTCTGCTTTGCGGCTCGGGGTCCAGACGCGGGCCTTTTGAAGGCTGCCGCCCCGCCCCCTGGCACCTTCCTTGGACAGGCGAGCGCGCGGAGATGCAGGAATGTTGCGGGCTGAAATCCATTAGCGCTGATTGGCCCTGAAAGGCTGGGTGGCCATAAAACCATCCAAAGTAAACACTGGCAATTAAGCGCACTTCATTAGCACATTTCCATTAGGGAAGATTTTTGCCACCTGCTGCAAACGTGAAGACGCCTCCGCACTTCCGAGCACTGCTACTTGCTTAACTCGGACGCATCTAGGTCCGTCCGTCCATCCGATCGTCCGATCGCGGGCCGGAGCCTACGCCCTGAACCGGTGGGTCGCCAGCCATTGGCCGGGCAGGCGCCCGTTGTCACGTCCGCTCAAATTGATTTCAATGAAAAGGCTTTTCTTTTCAGGATGAACATTGCTTCCAATGTGGCCAGTCAGCACCGGTTCCATACAAAGCCCGCAAGCCGGTCCCCCGGTTGAGATTTCCGCAGCCGCGACGACCTTTAGGGGACGTTGGCGCCGACGTTGACGTCGGGGTTAATATTTGACGGCGGCGGGAAGCCAGAGCCTTGATTTCTCCTTTCCTCTCATCCCCCGCAGCGCCCTAATGAACAAGCCTGGACGGCGGCCCGTTGCCACGGCGACAAACGAAGGCCCCGTCGTCGCTATGGAGTCGCTGGCGTCAGGCGTGCCCGCTCGCTGATGACACGGCACTGCGATCTGAAGCTTCCCGTCAGCCCGAGGCCGCGTTCGGAGAACCCGGCGCTCCGTGAACGTGAGCGTGAACGTAAACTTTTGCTTAAGAATTGATCCATTGACCAATTGAATGAGTTCCGGTCGACGCCTCGAGCTGTCATTCGTTTGACTTTTTAGTAAACGAGGCAGTGAAGGCATGTTGGAAAATGTTTTGTGCAGCACTCATCTTCAGTTTATTGGAGAAGTGAACACATAAAGAGAATTACAGGAAGCAAACTTCAGAACAGCCCGCTGGCTTCATGCTAACATACATATAATGGAATACACCTTTCACGTGCTAACAGTTAGCATCAGGCGGATATCGAAAGAACGCGCACAGTCAATATGGCCGTAGTCTCGGGCATCTATTCCACAAGTCACGTCGAGGAGCAACGTGACAAGTGGCGACTTTCTCAAAAACGCAGAACGGGTCGTTCAAGCGCCAGTCAAATCCCCGACAACGACCGCGACCGCCGGTATTAAAGTGGGACAGTCGCGTCAAGCACGGCTTGAAAGTGTCCATTTCTTGATATGTTCACCCATGGTGGCCATTTGCAGCTGAAAGCTCACACGCAAGTGTCCATTTCTTGGAATTTTAGCCCACGGTGGCCATTTTGCAGACGAAACCAAACGAGAGCATGTCGACAATCAAGTTGGGCTGTTGTGCTCGGATTTTGGAGCAGAGATCCCCAAAAAGGTCCCTTTTGCCCATTTCCGACCAGATGATGGTCCAGCAATCGGTGGGACCATCTGCCATTTTTGACAAATCTTGTCACATTGCTGGTTGGGAAGTGGAGCGAGAGAGACAGAGAGAGAGAGAGAGAGAGAGAGAGGGGGAGAGAGAGAGAGAGAGAGAGAGAGAGAGAGAAAGAGAAAGAGCGAGAGAGAGAGCGAGAGAGAGAGAGAGAGAGAGAGAGAGAGAGAGAGAAAGATTGCCAAGGCAGTTGCCGCGTTGGCACTCATTCACTCAGTCCCAACATGGAGTCCAAGTCGTCCTTCCGACCAGACATCTCGGAGATTTCCAATCAACGTTATAGGGCGCTCGGAAACGAGCGTTTGGAGATCAATTGGAATGGCATCAGAACGGAGGGTGCGGTCGCTATTGAAAGTCAGGCGTCGGTACCGGTGAGGTCGTTTCTGCTGTCGTCGGTCCCGACGACTTCTTGATGACACGGGTGCTGTCGCTGGTCCGGATGATGTCGTTTCAATCAATATCGGTATCCCTGTCAGCGTGGGCGGGCGCGTCGGGATCACGGGCGCTTGGAGCAAACTCTGCAACGACTGATCAAATTTTCCGGCAGGTCCCCGGCTTCGGTTCGAGGCTCGGGTTTGCTGGAAGACAACAAGACGGGCTTTCAGGACGGCTTTTTGGTGTGGCTTCCAGGCGGCCGGCCAGCCGGCGATCACCTGAACATGTGACGCGGGTCCAGTGCGGCCAGCCAGTACGAGTAGGAGTCAGTGTAGAAGTTGCACGTCCCTCTGCCGTGACACTCGATGAAGGGAATCTTACGAAAGTTCTCCAGACACGAGCCGGGCGACGACAGGGGCTGACCCGAACCCTCCGCCCCGACTCCCGTTTCCTGAAGGCCCAACAAAAGGTGGCCGGTTTGGAGTTTGACACCCAAAGAAGAGTTCAAAACCAATGTCAGAGGCGACCAACAGGGATTGGCCAATGATGAGCAAGGGCAAACTCACCATGACGAAAGAGAATCCCGACCACAGAGAATCCCAACCCAGAGGACAGTCGGGAAGCAAACGTGTTTGACTGTGGACAGTCATCACGTTGGTTGCCGACTCGCACACCGCGCACCTGAATTGCAGACGTTTTAAATGCAAGCATATGTCACACACATACATCATCAGACAAATGCCAGCCAGTCACACATACAAACAGACGCACATTACACATCTCAGATACACAGAGTATACCGCATCGCACCCAAACACACACACACACACACACACACACACACACACACACACACACACACACACACACACACACACACACACACACACACACACACACACACACACACACACACACACACACACACACACACACACACACACACACACACACACACACACACACACACACACACAAACTGGGCATGATTCAAAAGGATTCTTGCCGGCTGATGTAATTCTTCAGGAGCGGTCCCGAGATGAAGGGCATGGCGCTGACTCCTGATTGGTCAGTGGAGAGCCAATAGGAGTAGTCGTTGCGAGCGGCGTAGCGGCAGGTGCTGTCCGTATTACAGAAAAGGAAGGGCATGGTGGTGAAACGAGGAAGGCAGCTACCCAGAGCTCCTGAAGGAAGGGACGCATGCACACAGACAGACAGACAGACAGACAGACAGACAGACCAATGATTGGTCGGGAGGTCCAAATGACACGGCCTTTTACATATCACAGCAGAAGCCAGACCTGAGCGGAGAAGCCATTCAAATGGGACATGCTAGCAAGAAACAAAGGCTGTGCTGTGCTGTGGTTTGGTTTGGTGTGAGGCCAGCTCAGAAGAGCGTTTGAGCGGGGCACCACGTACCCAAGTCCTGCCCGTGAGCCCGGTTGTTCCCGTTGATGAAGAGCAGAGAGAAGCCGCTGTACACCTGGACAGATCCCGACGGGCATTCCGGTACGGCGGTGCTCTGACTGTGCCGGCTGAACAGGAAGCCATCTTTCTCCGGAGTGTCCACGCAGGAGCCCGGGGGGCCCCGAGGGCCCTTTGCCCCGGCGGGACCCGGTGGGCCCGTCACACCTGCAACGCCACCTTATTCACTGCTCAGACAGCTCGTATGTGGTGCCGACGCGGCCGCGCTATCGCGCCGGTGCGGTCGCTCCGGTGCGCTGGCGTGGTGCTCGTACACTTCTCACAGATTGACATCAGGCTCTCGAGAAGAAAGGCTACGGCAGAGAGGCCATTTTCCCGAAGCAGCCGTTGACTTTTTCTTACCCTTTTTTCCGTGCTCTCCCCTGTCACCGGTGTCGCCTTTCTGGCCGGTAAAACCGCCCCCCCCTGTCGGCCCGGTGAGCCCTCGCCCACCTTTCGGACCTGCGATGACAAGTTACTTTATTAGGACATCCTGAAGTGGTCAAAACTGAGCTGAAATGAGTCACCTGGAGCGCCGGTTCCGCCTGGCATTCCTGTGCTCCCCGGTTGTCCTGGCGGTCCCGGATCTCCAGGCAAGCCTTGGTCTCCTGCTGAGACCAGCACCTCTCTGGACACGTCCTTCCCCCTCTGCCCTGCAGGGGCAGCAAAGCGCAGTGGCACCTCGGCTTGAGGGTTGCATTTGGTCCGCGAGCACGCTTGCACATAGGCGCTGGCGCTCAATGGCACTAGAAACGTGCCATTGCAGACCGGCTTCTAGTCTGTCACTGTGCCTTGAGCTTTTTGGAACGACCCTGAATTGAGTTGTTTGAATGATGCACCCTTGCGAGGTCGATTTTCTTTCTTTATATGGGAACACCAAATCTGAATGATGCACCAAATTCAGATAGTATGGCGCCGCTCAAGTGAATGGATCTGAAGGCGATTATTTTTGCAGTTTTACAAAGAACACCAAAAAGACGGCGGTGGGTGCCCTTTTGCGGGCTGCATTTCAATTCGTCTCAACGGGTTTCAACATTGTAAGGTCAATTGAGTTTGGAGCTCGCTCAGAGAACCCATTCAACGTGTGTACGAGCGTAATTATACTCAATGTGGACACGGACACGACTCCCTCCGCTCAGCCGCTGTCCTCTGAGGTTCTGTTCCCAATCTTACACAACACAACATGGGCATAGGAGATTCTCGGCTTCTTGGAAACGGCGGGACGGTCAACAGCCCAGCCCCTACGTTTCTTAAGTTTGTTTGTTCATCGACCACATAGCAAGTGATTTGACACGGGTTGAAGAGAATTTCACTTGAAGCGGTCCTACCTCGTCTTCCCCTCGGTCCCGCAGGTCCAGGAGAACCTTTGATGCCGGTCGGACCGTCGTCACCCTTGGTGCCTGAAAACAAGCAAATGGGACGCCCGTCCGTCAGTCCGTCCGTCCGTCCGGCACTTGATGGACTGAAATGAAGCAGCAAAGAAAATGGACAACACGGCGGTCGTACCGACAGGTCCGGTAGCCCCAGTAAGCCCCATGTAACCTTTGCGTCCAGGTGCTCCCTGCGCTCCGTCTGGACCCTGAACATATTCCATTCGGAGCTCGTCAAGGCAAACCCAAGTGCTCGGAGCCCAGCTTGTGTGTGTGAGGAGTTTGAACACGTACTGACCGGCATGCCTGGCAGGCCAGGTTCACCGTGGCAACCGGGGCTGCCCGTGCCACCTGTTTCCCCTTTAGAGCCCTTTTCTCCTTTAAGACCAGAACCTGGGGGACCGGGAGGCCCTCGACACCCAGGTGGCCCTACAAACAAAGTGGAAAATCTCAATGGCACAAAAAGGATCAATCCACTCAAACGATTGAATCACCTCTTGGCCCCCGTTCCCCTGGCAGTCCCTTTCCTCCTTTCTCTCCTTCAGTGCAGGGTCCCTGCCTACCATGAAGACCAGGGGGTCCAGGGAACCCGGGCGGACCGGGGCAACCTGGATTTCCTGCCGGACCAGAAGGCCCTGGATGACCGCAAGTACCAGGAGCTCCCTTTTCTCCAACACAGCCTGGAGATAAAATTAAACATTCATTTCTCTTCTTTTTTCAGGCAAACACATTCCAAACTCACCCGGTGGACCTTTTGTCCCCTCTGCTCCCCTGGCTCCGATTCCAGGTTCTGGAGAAAGAAAGAAGAAAAAAAAAGACCACACACAATGACAAATGAGCCTCTAAAACCAGTATAACGTGGCTTATTTTACCCCCCATGGCTCCCTTCTCTCCAGCAGGTCCTGGTATGCCATCTTGTCCCTGGCTTCCTCTGGGACCAGATGGACCCGGATTTCCAGGGGGGCCCTTGTTCCCTGAAAGAGTCGAGACACAGTTGTAATTTTGTCACCGTGCCATTGGTTTGACTTTCCGACAAAAGCCAAGGTTTCACAACAACTGAAGCACCTGTCAGGCCACTAGGTCCTGGAGGTCCGTTGACCCCTGGAGGTCCATCACAAGCTTTCTCACCTGGAGAACCTGGAGGACCTGAGATAGAGAGCATATTTTCACACAGACTATTGGAACTGTCACCGATTCTGTTCATAATTTTTATGGACAGAATTTCTAGGCGCAGCTGAGGCGTTGAGGGTGTCCGGTTTGGGGACCTCAGCATCGCGTCTCTGCTTTTTGCAGACGACGTGGTGCTGTTGGCTTCTTCAGGCCGTGATCTCCAGCTCTCACTGGAGCGGTTCGCAGCCGAGTGTGAAGCGGTCGGGATGAGGGTCAGCACCTCCAAATCCGAGTCCATGGTCCTCGATCGGAAAAGGGTGGAATGCCCTCTCCGGATCAGGGATGAGATCCTGCCCCAAGTGGAGGAGTTTAAGTATCTTGGGGTCTTGTTCACGAGTGAGGGGAGGATGGAGCGCGAGATCGACAGGCGGATCGGTGCAGCGTCGGCAGTAATGCGGACTCTGTACCGGTCCGTCGTGGTAAAGAGAGAGCTGAGCCAAAAGGCAAAGCTCTCAATTTACCGGTCGATTTATGCTCCTACCCTCACCTATGGTCACGAGCTATGGGTTGTGACCGAAAGAACGAGATCCCGGATACAAGCGGCCGAAATGAGTTTTCTCCGCAGGATGTCCGGGCTCTCCCTTAGAGATAGGGTGAGAAGTTCGGTCATCCGGGAGAGACTCGGAGTAGAGTCGCTACTCCTCCACGTTGAGAGGAGCCAGATGAGGTGGCTCGGGCATCTCATCAGGATGCCTCCTGGACGCCTCCCTGGGGAGGTGTTCCGGGCATGTCCCACCGGTAGGAGACCCCGGGGACGACCCAGGACGCGCTGGAGAGACTATGTCTCTCAGCTGGCCTGGGAACGCCTTGGGATCCCCGGGATGAGCTAGATGAAATGGCTGGGGAGAGGGAAGTCTGGGAGTCCCTCCTGAAGCTGCTGCCCCCGCGACCCGACCCCGGATAAGCGGAAGAAGATGGATGGATGGATGGATGGATGGATGGATGGATGGATGGATGGATGGATGGATGGATGGATGGATGGATGGATGGATGGATGGATGGATGGACTATTGGAACATGGCGACCGAGTCAAAAGTCAGACCTCTGCAACCAGGTGGTCCAGCATTTCCTTTCGGGCCACAGGGACCACGATCTCCTGGAGGACCAAAGTTTCCTCTGTCTCCTAGCACCCCTTTTAGACCTGTGGGACCTGCACAACCTGGCTGTCCCTGGCAAAAGAGATGGAAAAAAATTGACTCAAGACGTCGTGCTGGAGGCGAGACCATCTTCTGCTCACAAACATGGACTCAAATAATACCACGTTTAAAATGTGTATTTGATTGACCGTTTGACTTCTGACATTGACCCCAGTTCCAATTTTGTTTCACTTTTCAACCGATTCATTTAAAAGTGGCTCCGAAATCATTCCCTGTTAGCAAAATAAGTTTTTAGAAATGAAATGCCACACCTTTTCTCCAGGATATCCTTTGGGACCAGGTCCCGGTAAACTGGGTTCCCCTTTTACACCTTTCAGTCCGCCCGGTCCTTCATTTCCAACAAGACCGGGTTCTCCACAGGGCCCGGCAGAACCTTTTTCACCTTTGCAACCTGGACACAAGATGTAGATGTTCAAAGTCCTGACAATTGCCGATCAAGTTTGCGGTGAAGTCACACGACTGACCTGGTTTTCCAAGTTCCCCGGAGTTTCCGAGGAGACCGCATGAACCAGGAGGACCGGTCTCTCCATCTCTACCTGCTTCCCCACGGGGTCCTGAGAAACAAACACATTGGCTGTATTTCCCCAGTCAAATTTGATTTTTATTGCTCTTTAATGATTTATTGTTGATTGTTGTCTGACTGAAGTCTTCACGCTCGACGGAGCATGAAGCAAGAAATAACTTGACATGCCATCAAAAGCACCTTGAGGTCCAGCTCTTCCTGGTTTGCCATTGGTGCCATCGAGACCCGGGGGCCCCAGGGAACCTTGACTGCCTTTAGCACCAGTCAGACCTAGAGGTCCTGAGGATAAAGAGACTGGTGAGAAGACGCGGGACTTTCTGGAGGTGTTCACACTGCAGCTAGACTGAGCATTCACAGAACAGCTCAAGAATAATGACCATAAAAATATGCTCCAAAACAGAAAAGGCCAGCGTAGCAAAGATAATTGAAAAGGTGACGGAAGCGCTTTTAAAAAATGAGGACGGACGGAAGGAATAATGAGTGGAGTGTAATAGCATAGCATAGCATAGCATAGCATAGCATAGCATACCAGGCTCTCCCAGATCTCCAGGATCCCCGTACATCTGCACAGTGGTCTGCATTCCTATTGGTCCAGTCTCCCCTCGAGCCCCCTGAGGCCCGGGTGGCCCCTGGAAGCCTGCAGTACCATTGACACCCTCCTCACCTGAACCAGGAGCCACAGGGTGGTAGTGATTTGGAGACAGACGTGCAAGTCATTTGCGATCACTCCGTGTCACCTTTTGGCCCTGGAATCCCAGGCTCTCCTGGTCTCCCAAGGTTCCCTGGATTACCACCGAGTCCCGGGGGACCAAAGTCTCCCGTAACACCTGACAGGCAAAAATAAACATGACTCTGCTGGAATGGAATTTTTTTTTGACAGACCGACCAAGTCGTCAAGACTGAGGCGGTCCTTCATACCTGGACTTCCTGGCTGACCAGGACTCCCAGTCTGCCCTTTCATACCGGTGCTTCCCTGTGGACCTGGAGTTCCATCAAACCCGGGGACGCCAAACGGTCCCTGCGGCCCAATAGCGCCCATGCCTGGCAGCCCAGGATCACCTTTCTCACCCTTGAAACCCCGGCCTCCTGCGGTACACAACACGTCTCGCACTCGCACAAAAGTAATCTTGATGGTTTATATCTACTATATACCCGAGAAGCCAATGACTCCCATCGGCCCCTGCTGTCCCACAGGTCCAGCTGCTCCTGGCAAGCAAGATCCAACGGGGCCAGGTGGTCCAGGAAACCCATCCAGGCCCCGGGAACCTGGAAGACATACAATTTGCAGGAGGCGCTAAGTCCACTCAGAGAAGAATCAAAGTGGCTTCTCAAAGCGCCACACACACAGGGTTAAATACATAGAGAGACAAGATATTCATTAGTTAGACTAGCCGGCCCGCTACTTAGTTGGTTTGACAGTTCACGGTTAACCCCAAATTATTGCAAGAATCCGTTCCAGACTAGACCCATCCATCAGCCTATGACCAGCCCAGGGTACTTTGATGTGTCAAAACCTGATTGATTATGTTTGCATGGGTGTTATTTCATGCTTGAAGTATGTAAAGAGAAGCCGCACTAATGGAGGCAGACGCAATGCGCATGAATAGCAAGCAAAACGTTGAGCGTGACAATCAAACTGGTTTAGGCAAAGGAAGCAGCTTCATTCTACCTTTGGGACCTGGTGCTCCATCTTGTCCTGCGTACCCTGGGAGTCCGACAGATCCTTGGGGCCCTTGAGACCCCGGTGCTCCTACAGAGCCTTCCTCTCCTTGGGGACCCAATTGGCCCTGCTGGCCAGGAAAGCCAAAGCCAGCATTGCCCTGTTTGTACAAGAGGAGTTAAGGGATCAGGGTTGAGAGTTCTTGCGCCCAGTGACTGACTTCATGTTACCTTGGAGCCATGTTTCCCCGGTGGTCCCGATGGTCCTGAGCGGCCCTTACTTCCGTAACTTGGAACACCTGGAGCTCCTGCCAGGCCTTTGGATCCTGAGACAAGAATCCATAAAGTCAGTCCAATCGGGATCAACACCTTCTAAAAGCTCACCTTTGACTCCTGGAAAGCCTTGAGGACCCTGGACAGTAAATCCTATTTGTCCTCTTTCTCCCTTCAGACCGCCTGATCCCAGAATTCCAGGAGGTCCCATCACCCCTGAGTTCAGCAACAGAACAAGGGAAAGACTTGATTGGGAACCTTGTTGTTCTTTGACACCCGCGCGGAAGTCTTCTGAAGTGACCGTATCCACTCTCAGCCTCACCTTTTGATCCAGGGTTGCCAGACGATCCCTTCGCTCCTTTCTGCCCAGGATCTCCCGGGCTGCTTATGATTTTACCAGGAGAACCTTTTTCACCTGAAAAACACAGGATGGGCTTTAAGAATCAGCCTTTGTTTCCGCCAGTCATACCTGGACAGTCATACCTGGTTTACCAGGATCTCCAGGCTGGCCCAAAACTCCTACAGTCCCTGGTGGTCCTGGCGGTCCAGGAGCCCCGATGCCTGGCGGCCCAAGCGGCCCCATTTGTCCCGGTGGTCCTCTGGGACCAGTCACTCCAACAGGACCCCTGAAACCTTTAAGTCCTTGTCCCTGCAAGAGTAAGTCAAGCTCAGCCTTTGTCAGTTTTAGACAAATGTAGTGATTTGCCACCACTTTGAGGCATTTCTAGCCAATTAGAATGTTTGGGAAGAGTCATTATGCGAGTGGATTTTCACTTCATCAATCAGATCAAATCAAATCAAATCAAATCAAATCAAATCAAAATGATACTACAGAGCAGAAATGGAGCCAAGTGAGGCCTCACATAGTATTTGAAATGGATTACAGTTTTAACTTAAAGAGACCGTTGATTGGCCTGAACATTGTCACGCTTGGCAAAATGGATGTATGCTTGTGAAATGGATGTCAGCATGGCGGGTGGACGGATGGCTCGCCCGGTCCGTTGACCGCGGTCCGGAGCCTCGGGGGTCTCCTGGTCTGACGGTCGGGCTCTCAATTCAATGAGAGCTGGCAGCGAGCTTTAAATAACGCTGGCCAAAATATTTACTCTTTTGCCCACTGTAATGATGCTTAAGGACTGCTGTAAAATACAAGGCGTGTGCACTTTACATAGTCAGATACTCACAGGGTTCCCCTTCGGTCCCGGGCTGCCTTTTGGTCCCGCCATTCCAGGAAGTCCATCTCGGCCCTCAAGGCCCGGCGCTCCAACGTCTCCTGGTTTCCCAACTTCCCCTTTCTGCCCATACCTCCTCATGGTGCCGGGATCACCTGTGAGACCAGGCGATCCTGGCGGTCCTTGGATACCAAAGAGACCCTGCAGAGGCAGAGGGGAAGCTAAATCTTTTGCTAGCGCTACTCCAGTCTGGGGATGTCATTTGGGGATTTGAAGGATCCAACAGATTTGCTTCAAATGCAGGCTGAGGCTGAAGTGAACTCACCCGTGGCCCAGGTGCTCCAGCCATACCTTTCAGACCTCTTTCGCCTTTGGAGCCCGGAGCACCAAGTTCTCCTGAGGCAACAACCGACACACTTCAATGTGCTCACTAGTCTTTACAGTGGTACCTTGACTTAGGAGGCCCATGCCATTGGATGGAGAGCAGTTCAGGGTCGACCCCACCGCTCTACTGTATATACACTTCTGTTGTATTATATTGTATATAAAGTCAAGGTATCACTTTATTTCGTGACGATCATGACGATAATGTTGATGACAATGATGTGTTGTTTTTTTTACCTCTCAGCCCATCTGCACCTGGTTCCCCCGGTTGACCTGGTGGTCCGGAGGCCCCCACAACAACGGGACAGACCAAGCACAGCACCCCCTTCTCACCTGACGAGCAAACGATACCCACCTAAATGTTGTGTTCTCTCTTTTGTTGTCACGAGCACTCACCTTCCGGGCCTTCCCGCCCTCTGGTCCCGGGAGATCCGGTAAGGCCTTTACGACCTTTGGCGCCAGGAGGTCCGACGGCGCCTCGCAGGAAGTCTGATAGAGAAAGTTAGCACTTTAGCGTCTAATTTCCACTTCTGTCAAAAATGCTGGGCCAACTAGACTCCGAGTCAGCCCAATTGCTGAAATCTTACGATTGAAATACAGGAGACCAATATCGGGACGTGGTTTCACACCTGGTATTCCTGGCTCTCCTGGTTCTCCCATGGGTCCAGAACTCCCGGGGACCCCTGGAGGTCCAGGAGGCCCAATGACCACGGGCCCATTTTGCCCTTTCTCTCCTTTAGGTCCCATGAAGCCCGGTGACCCCGGAGGGCCTGGCTGACCAGTTGGACCCACCCCTGAGGAGGAAATTGGTGCTTGGGATCACGTTTCCTGAAGGCTACCGCTAATGAAGTGTTTTCTGATTGGCCGCTTGAGGATACCTTGCTCGCCCTGGGGTCCGGGAAAGCCCACAAGTCCTAAAAGAGTCAGAGAAGAAGAAGAAAAACGTTAGACACTCCACCTGGGTGAGTCATTCTTCAGACAAAAGTTTAAGATACCTGGCTCCCCAGGTGCTCCTGTTGATCCAGGAAGCCCGGCAGTCCCTTTGCGCCCTTTCACAAATGCGTACTTCCAGGATATCTGGTGAAGAAAAAGAGATGCAGCCACATCCCTTTCAGACAGAACATGCTCTCTTTTCCAGGTAGCCTCACCTCGCCCGGAAGACCAGGAGGACCAAAGTCGCCTTTCTCGCCCTCGACACAAAACAGATGATGACAAGGGTTTCATTGTTAGTGACTATGCTTTATAAAATAACAAAACAAAAAACATGTATAAAAGAATTCAGCTCAATCCGAACTTTTTTTGTGCAAAAATAACTCGAAAGAAAAACATTTTCTACTTACCTGTCCTCCATCGATGCCCGGGGGACCCACAAAGCCCCGAGGCCCCGGTTCTCCCTGTAGATGCAAGCAAATGCGTCATTTTGGTACCCGGACTGGACTGGCAGCTGGCCTTATGGTCCTCACCGTTTGTCCCAGTTCTCCAGGGAGGCCATCCTTTCCTGCTTTCCCCTGCAAATTACAAGTGAGATGCGACGTACGCTGCGCAATGTTCCATCTATGCTACGCTGGGCCGGGCCGGGCCTGGCCACGCCAAGCCAATACCCTGCCCTGGCAGAGCGTGGCGTACGCCCGGAGCGACGTCAGTCGCCTTACCGGTGAGCCCGGCTCCCCTCGCTGGCCTTGCTCGCCTTTAGTCCCCGATCTTCCCGCTGGACCCTGATGAGCCAAAATCCCACGCCACTCACAAAACAAGGGACAAGACCAAAAAGCGAAGACTAGATGAAAGACTTACAGGAAGTCCAGCGCAACCTTTGGGTCCAACATCACCGGGTTCGCCCTGAAACAATTCAAGCAGGAACATTCAGAGCCATCAATAAGTGAAAGAATGGGCCACTAGGGCTGAATAGGTTGAAAAATGAACAGGTGAATGAAAGCATGGAGAGACATGGACGGACCTTCAGTTCTTTGGGCCCCTCCACATACAATTTGCTTCCTTTCGGGCCCGGGATACCGACAGGTCCGCGACGTCCCTTGAAGCAGAACCTTTCTGAAAATCTGGACAAACTTGCGCGCTGGACCTTGCACACTCACCTTCAGCCCTTGTGGACCTGGGCTGACCGGACTGGGACCCTCTTGACCCTGACAAAAGACACAGCACACCCACGGCATCACATGCAAACTTGTGGCTAGCGTAGCGATTAGCGCCGGAATAGGATCGCAATCAGGCCGACCTTCTCTCCCGGCGACCCCGGCGACCCCGGACGTCCCTGCGCGGGAACAAGGACAAAACAAAAGCTCTCATCTGAGTCGACGCTGGCACGAGAAAGCTGAAAACAATTGGAAGCGTACAGAAAGTCCAGCAGGTCCTGAAGGTCCCGGGAAGCCCGGCGGGCCCGGCTCTCCGCTCAATCCCTGCCCACAAACGGCAATGATCAGAATGCAGCCATTTTTGAACGGACACGGTACTGCCTGCCCCACCTGCAAGCGGTGTCACGCATACAAACGGATATAAGCGGCGCAGCGCGGCCAGTCCTCGTTCTTCGCTAAAGCGCACTAACCAAAGTGACTAAACGTGTATGCTTGTGAGTATTGTTACACTTGTAAGTATTGTTACACTTATTGTTCGGGCAATGTTTGTGTTGGAGTGCTTCGAGGGTCACAACATGACCCGTGCCCCTGCCTGGCAAGTTTCTCGGAAAGGAAGGAGGCTAAGCAGTGGTAATTCCCTGCTTTTCTCGAGAAAAGCATTCTATTCTCTCCAGAATATGTTTTTTCTGCATCACCTTGTCTCCATCTGGTCCTCGTGGTCCTTGTGTGCCTTTAATCTCAGCGGAATATGGAAAGAATGGCGAGTCTCCCTTGAAGGAAGAAACGATTTGAGCATGGACACTTGGGCAAGTTCCGAGTCAGAGCGGGACCTCAAACCTTTTCTCCTGGCGGTCCCGGGCGACCCTGAAAACACAACAAAGCCGTTAGCTGGGCTACTTAGCCGTGTTAGCCTCCGATAAGATAAAACAAGAAGCCTTTATTGTCATTGTATGGTGAGATACACAAAAAGGCTTTTGAGCAGGAAAACTCACGGGCAGGCCGACCAGCCCTGGGATTCCGGGGAAGCCGGGGAAGCCGTCCGAACCCTGGAAGGACGAGTGATGACATCGCAAGTAGGCTAGTCATTTTTGCTGGACAATTTGGGCTATACAGTGTACCAAATTGGAAGCATTTCATGACACAGAAGAAGAAAAGTTGGAATCGGGTAGTTCAATGGAATGAATAGAAACATTTCATTTGACCTCGATGCGCAACAAGTAATGGACAAATGATCAAAAGAAGGGGTGAGAGGTCGCTGACGCGACTACCTTGGTGCCGTTGCATCCTGGGAGTCCCGTTTGGCCCGCTGAGCCTTCGCTGCCTGGAAGTCCCTGAAAAACAAACGGCAAGGCAAAAACAAATTGGCATCCATCCATCCATCCATCCATCCATCCATCCATCCATCCATCCATCCATCCATCCATCCATCCATCCATCCATCCATTTCAGGTTTCACCTTGGTATAGTTGATCATTCGCTCAACTTACTGGAAGGCCAGGAGGGCCGGGAAAACCCGAAGGGCCTGGAATACCCTAAAAACACAAAAGAAGAAAATGTGTGTGCGCGTGTGTGCGCCTGATGGGTATGTTTCCGTGTGCATTTCTGTCCAATAAGGCATGTGCGTTGCAGTCATGTGAACACAAGAGCAATGTGCCGCCCTCTAGTGGAAACACTGGAAACATCATCTTCATCGTCATCTGCATGATCTTCTTCTGATGTTGTCATCGTCGTTATTGTCATCGCGGTGGTTACGGCGATGTTCCTACCCGAGAGCCTTTGAGTCCCGGGTGTCCCGCCAAGCCACGCTGACCCTGCCGGTGCCACGAGCGCAACATCCACGGTGACTACTTTCATGCGTCGGTTCATTAAGAGACATCATATTGGTGGACAAACACACTGACGCACTGACCTCCAGTCCGTCCGGTCCTTGGCCGCCCTCGTTGCCAGGGTAACCGATGAGTCCAGGAAGGCCGTCGTATCCCCGGTAACCGGCCTCCCCCTGAGCACGGCCGAGTGATTATGCAACATAGGGCCACGCGATGACACGTGGTATGTGTACAATTACACATCAAGAATAAAATACGTACTGATGATAAGCACATCAATGAGAAGTGTGCATTGCATTTGCACACCAATAAGAACACAAAGCAAGGACAAGTAAATGCAAACAACCCAACCACACCACAACATTAACAAGACACACACACACACAAGCTGGAGGCCATAGACTATGGCATAGAGGTTTCCCGCGCCCCAATTGAGACCAAGAACACAGTCAATTTTGAAAGCAAATCAGTCCAAAAATAAAATGGCACCCATACAAACAGGAATAAAATACATTGAATGACAAAGTTAAGAATGAATCACGAGCAAAAAGGCCTTGATTTTGGCACTCACCTTCTGACCTTTGACACCCTCGCAATGACACGGCCACTTCCTGCTGCACTCGCACGCCTGCACAAACGGCAGCACGTCAGCAACACATCAACAACACGTCCGCCGGTCGTGTCGTGTCGTGGGGATCACGTTGCTTGATTTTTTTTTTCTTTTTTATCTTTGGAAGACATTTTCGAGTCAAGCGGAACCCAAACAAAATCTTGGCGTGTTCCTTTCACGCAGCGGTCCAGACGGTCTTATCTGCATCACGGTCTTATCTGGGTCCCGGTCTGGCGTGTTGCGGTCCCGTCCGAACTCGCATCCTCTGCCGTCGCCATCTTGTCGTCACGTCGTCACGCTAGCGCACCTTACCGTGCGTTTGTCTCGTGCTTTCATGTCTTTTCGGCCGAGCCGCCGCCGCCTTGGTGTTGTGTGTGTGTGTGTGTGTGTGTGTGTGTGTGTGTGTGTGTGTGTGTGTGTGTGTGTGCGTGCGCGCAAATGCGTGTGAAAACACAGGAAGGCACAAAGGCAACACAGACATCACGGGGTCCTCGGCGGGGACATATCGAGCCCGAAATACTAATTTGAGCCGGAGAGGCCAGCCGGCAATGCGCCAAATAGCGAACAATACAAACGCGGCGACGTGACACATTCGGCCGCTCCCCTTTGAGGCGGTCCCACACAGCCGAGGTTGCCGCTTCTTCCCTTCCGCTCGTGTTGCCATTATGGCAAGGTACTAGCCGTTAGCACCTCAGGCAGCCATGGATGGACGCCTGGCGGCGGTCCGAGAACAAGCTACCGAGAACGCGGCTGCGGTGTGTGCGCAACGCCCGGGACCCCCACACCAATCGCATCGACGTCGTACGTGACCAAAAAGGAGCGTCGTCTTGTGGCCAACGTCGGACCGCTTCCCAAATACACTTGGTTCTCGGCCT
>NC_051098.1:14892463-14932463 GCF_901709675.1 Syngnathus acus | reverse complement strand
GCGTGGCCATCATGGGCCCGTGGTGGTGGTGATGAGCGTGCGAGTGGGGATGCAGGGCCTTCGGGTGCTGGGGGGGGACGTGGAAGGTGGTCTCCTGGACTGGGTGGGTCTCGCCGGTGACTGACTCCGGTACGACGCCGCCTCCCCACACCAGCGGAGGCGGGTAAGGCTGTCGAGCCTGCTGACAAAGACAACGATTGATAGCGTCATGTGATGCTCCGGTTCAAAGAAATAAGTGCTACGTCGGCTTAAGAGTGAAATACATCCAATTGATTGGCGCTGAACCCTTACTCAA
Organism: Syngnathus acus; assembly: GCF_901709675.1. Classification (NCBI taxonomy): domain Eukaryota; kingdom Metazoa; phylum Chordata; class Actinopteri; order Syngnathiformes; family Syngnathidae; genus Syngnathus; species Syngnathus acus. Next base: position 14,932,168 of record NC_051098.1, on the reverse strand, counting down.
ATCCAATCAATATCGGAATGTAGTAGAATGTAGTATGACCTGTGGGCAGAGGCTGTCTCCATCAATGGCTGGCATGGCAGTGCCAAAATGTCCTCCACTGTGTAAGTGGTGATGGGTGGGGTCTGATCTCGCTCTGCCACTGGTGCTTGTTCCAGAGGAGCCTCCTAAAGAAGCCATCAAAAGTGTTACAGCAGTACCGCCTAAACAAACGCTCTTCAATTTTCTCAAGAGTCATGTACCTGAACTGGAGGAGGTGCTGGAGGTGGTCCCCGAAGACTGGGACTGCTCCAAGGCGGGGCTGGTCGACACGCTGCTGCTCGTATTGGTCCCCTCATCCGCCGTCTTCTTGAAGAAGCTGTGCTGCAGGGCATAGTAGGGCTGGATGCGGCTCTTGGGGTCATAGTCCAGCATCCGCAGGATCAGGTCCTTGAACTTCAAGTAGTCGGCGACAGCGTGGCCAGACTCGCCTGCCCGCCGCCCACCCGGACCCCCGGTCTCCACGCCCAGGATGGAGTGGAGCTTCCGCGAAGCTGGAGGTTTATACTGCGAGGAAAAGAAAAAGAAAAGACAGTGACCTATCTTTTTCCATTTTATTTGGTGGATTCAGAAATTGTGTAAAGATCACCGCTTACCCTTTTGCCATCTTTGGTCTTTTTAACACTCCATGTACCATCTGAAAGCTTCTCAAAGAACTTCCTGGCTTTTGGGGCTAGGTCCATTATGTGATTAGGTGGGATGCCGAGAACCTCCACTATTTTGTTCATCTGGTCCACCTGAGAAAGTCATCACAAATCAGGTTCAACACATTTCAAGACAGGCCTGGACAACTTGCACATGTAAATTGCAAGTTGCTTATCAAACAAATTGTCAAAAATCACGTACATCCAATTAAGAAAAGTCACAAAGGAAGAGACGCATTTTCAGAGACTTCTGCATCTGCCTGTGACTACTGCCCATAAAATGAGACTTTAAAATGTAAATGTCCCACCACATTTTCATAATGACAAAAGGTGTGCAGGTATGGCGATATTGACCCACGTGACAAAACAACGGGCGTGGACATGATCTGTTGGATAATGGTCTTCCATATACCTCATTGGCTCCACTGAAGAGAGGCTCTCCTGTATGCATCTCCACCAAGATGCAACCCAAGGACCACATGTCGATGGCCAGGTCGTAGGGCATTCCCAGAAGCACCTCTGGGGAGCGGTAGAAGCGACTTTGGATATACTGGTATATCTGCACGGACAAAGACAAACAATTAGCACTTTGTATACATTTGGAATCCTGCACGCGACGCGGTCATGCCAAAGAGCATTAGGTACCCGTTGTCCCAGCTGGCACGAGCTGCCAAAGTCCACTATTTTGATGGCACTCCTCTTCGGGTTGCAGAGCAGGATGTTCTCGGGCTTCAGGTCACAGTGGATGATGCTGAGCTCGGGCGTGGCCAGGAACAGCAGCGCCGTGCATAGCTGCTGAGCGAACTTCCGGGTGAGGTTGAGCGAGACGCCGCGGAAGTTGGTATTTCGGAGCAGGTCGTACAGGTTATATGAAAGCATCTCAAACACGAGGCAGAGGTGGTTCCGAAACATGAAGTGCCGCTTCAGGTGAACTGTGGGAAAGAGACGGTTGTGTCCAGGCGTTACAAGAATTTGGAGTGTGTGACTGAACGGATTGGAAGCGAGTGTTTATTTACCAATGTAGTATTTCATCTCGGTGTCATGTTTATTCATAAGCTCTAGGAGGCGCACTTCAATCTGGGCTTGATTGAGGAAAGCTTTCTTGTTCTTGATGATCTTAATTGCAACCCATTCCTGCTCCGCTCGGTCGTACGCTTTCACAACCTAAAAAAAAAAAGAAAGACGTTCAACGGTCGGCTAAAGTTTGACTTAAATGACGACGGTTAAAATACTGAAAATAGCTGATGATTTACGCTTAGCTAACAAACGCGTAGCAGCAGTACCCACCTGTCCAAATGATCCTTTTCCTATCAAGGAATCAATCTCATATCGGTCCATCCACTTCTCCCCATTCTTGACGATGTAGTCATAGTTATCATCGTCATAGCCATCATTGAAGACCTTCCTTTCTTTTTTGTGACTGGAGTCTTCGCCCTGACCCTGTTGGTGCCGCCGCTTCTTTTTTGCATAATACACCTGAAGGGAGAAAGAAAAACAAAGTTTAGGGGCGGAAAGAAACAACAACAACAACAACATTAATTTGGGATTCATGTCATTGCTTCAGAATGCTCCGACTGACCTCATTGATGTGTTTGTATGTTTTGATAAGGTCAATGGAGAGCTTCCTCAGGGGAGCTGAAGTTGGGTCACGAAAGCACTGGGGCATGTGCCTCTGAAGTATCAAAAATGTTACATAACAGATCATAAATGACATGTTTGTCCTTTGGTCAACAATTCAAGCGCCACCGTTATTGAGCGGCGCTTTGGAGCTACTTGGGATGTGTCCCTGTACCTGATTGGCAGTGAGCTGTGTCGTCTGGTCGCTGTACGGTAAGACCGTAACAGATTGGTCAGTGCTTGGCTGGTGGCGCTCACTGTACTGCTGGTGCGTATGGGGCATTGGAGCAGCCATCTGAAGACCAGCAGTGTGTAAAGAAAAAGAGGGCGCAAGCCGGACAGACGAAGGTTTGCATGCTGAAGTCTCTCCTCCTGCAAGACATTAGCACCTTGCCTTGAGTCGCCGCGCCGGCGAGATATGCCATCAAAACAAAGAGACTAACCATGACAATGTGTCATTACAATGCAGAGGGGTAGTATTTACTTTTCACACACACGACATACAGGACAATGTGCCCTGTATTCATAGATCAACTACTCATTTGCTTTTCCAACAGGTAAGCATAGATCTGCATGTGTGCTCTTAAATGAGGGAAAAACGGTGCAAAAATGAAATGTAAGCAATATTTAATATTGACGCGTGTATTGAAATGATCAGTGTGATACAGCCGAACTGACAGATTTGCAGACAAAATGGGAGGAGGATAATCGCAGTGAAATGGCATATATGCGACAAAATTAACACGTTGCTTTTAAAGCATCAAATTGAACGAGTAAAATAAATCCTATTGGTTGCATGAGCAAGATGCAAGGAGAAAAAGGGCAGCGCATGAGCAGGCTGCAGAGTAAAAAGGGGTGAAAAGAAAGGCCCGGCATACTGTACAGTGAATCATCCTTCATTTTAAGGCAGAAGGAATGGGGGGGGGGAAAAAAAAAATATGAAATAGCACGTTGAGCTATCAGCATCTCTCAGCACACAACACAATTCAGCAGCGCTCCACAGTAACCACTATTCAGAATCCCAGCAACAGCACCTAATTAGCATAGCCTATCACCACAGAGATACAGCGTGATTTGGCAAGCCCATCAACGCACAGGCCAATCACAAGGCGGTATGCAAATAGCCTACTTTTGTTGCCAGGGCAGAGCGGCTCCCATTTTCCAATGAGAAAACAAGAAATAAACAAGAAATCAAATTGAACTTTGGCATACTTAGACGCCGCTTTCGACACGAGAGGCTGACGGCAAAATAGCCGCACAGCCCCAAAAGCTACACTCGCGACGAGAGCGTTGGAAAGCTGAGCCAGCCCGGGGAGCGCCTCAAAATACACGGCCAGCCCAGCGACAAGCAATAAAGGCAGGCGACGGACGGCAAGACGAGAGCGCGCAGGCAAAGGCTGTATTTAAAGGCGCACACAAGGTGTAACACAAGATGCCTTCTGCTCCACTTATAAATACATACATGACGACCTGGTTTAAATGGAACATTTCTTTGCAATTCTTCGACATGTTAGCTTCCATTTGCTAGCTTTAAAAACCACTACAGGTAATCACCTAATGCACTGAAAAGTTCAACTGCGCTGCATCTTTGTCCCACATAACAGCGTGATGCAAATTTGGAGAAGAGCACCGCGACAGGGAGGAACTTAACTTCACCGCTTCCCATTTAGTAGAAGAGGATATAGAGAGAGATGTAAACACACAACAACCGCTAACCTGGATGCATCTTGTGCAAAAATGTCATATCATCCTGGCAGGAGAGTCCAGCAGACAACCAACTACAAGGAATAAAAGCACATTATTATCACTAGTTTTGTGTGTGTGTGTGTGTTTATAATGAGACGTCCTCTACTAGTTTTAGTTGGTTTAAGTCTGTCTATGAGTTGTAGGATGTCCAGCGAGTTGAGTTCAAACTTTAAAAAGTCTACTTTGGAGATATAAAAGTCTGCAGAGTAGATTTTCTTGTCTGTATGGACTGGAGTTACAATCACACAGATTGTTTGGTTTTAACACTACATTCCCTCCAAAAATAGGAGCACACTGCTTCATTTTTTTGGGGTGGAAATTATCTTGATATATCTGTTCAGGACTGGCTGCATCTGAACAGTTCCTTTTCTGTCTCAACAATCCACAGAGGCCTTGAAGGTGCACTATATATATATATATAGAGAGATATATATAGATAGATAGATATATAGATATATATCTATATCATGATATCATATTAGTGACCTCTATAATAGGCCCCCCCATCAGACTGCATTCCAAAATCTTAAACCAGCCCGCAAATATCCATCTATATATGTAATAACGACCGCGGCTGTGGGTAGCGGTGTACTTACAGACGAAGGGGCGAATTTCGTCATGGCTGGAAATTATTAGAACGCATATTCAGTGCTATTCTGGTCCCCCGTAAACGCATGTCGTCCTTCCGAGGGGATTCGTCTAGTGATCCGATGCGATCCATCCATCCATCCATCCATCGGTGGTGGACAGGAAGGCTTTAGCTAGTGACGCTGTGCTCAATTGAGCCAGCGGGTTGTTGGGGCCCACTCAGCTGGTTCGTCAACAAGTCAACGTTAACCATTAGCCAAGGGCTTCGTTGAATTAGCACTCGGGCATTAGCAACATGAAGGCTAGACGAGCTCTCACACACATATGTATATAATTCAACCAATCCAGGTTTAAAATAAAGACGTGCGTGTGTGTTATAAAAAGCCCGATCGCACAATGACACTGTAATACCGCAGGGTTAATGTTAGCGGTACCAGCATGACTCTCCACACACAGCCGCCCCCCCCCCTTTTTTTTTTAGAACGCCTTCGAAATGGAAAATAGTCCTCATTTAACACTTCGACTTTCAGCCCCACGAATGGGTTAGCTAGCCCCGCCATGTACCGCGGTTGAGCTACCGTTCACAGATCCATCATCGATTTTGATTTATACATACAAAACAATCCGCACGAAGCACAAGGCTGCATCCCGTTTAAAAGAAAAACCAAATAAATGTAGTAGCCGCTCACCTCTGATGGCACGATCTTCATTTAAAGTCCAATAACCTGTATGATGAGGAAACTTATCCAGCTTGAGATTCTCCCCTCCCTTTGCACGGTTAGCGAGGAATGATCACGTTAAATCCAATCCGGCGTCCGTCTTCCGACGGGCAAATATGACAATTATTTGCCAGGCAGCTCTAATAAACACTCCATTTTGGACGGGGGATCGACGATCGGGAGGAACGTTACCATCAGCTGATGACTAGCAACATGCTAGCGTTGACTAGCACGCATAAGTTAGTGGCTAAGCTTTAGCGAATCGGGCTAGTGCTAGTTGACAAAATGAACGCGGCTAACGTTAGCGACCTGTCCCGGGCTAGCCTCGAGCTAACAATCGTTAGCCCCCGCCGCTAAATAAATGCTACGTCAAAGCGATTTTTACGCAGTCTTTTGTCAAATTCGCGTCGACCTCCTCGAGCGGCGCGACGGCGACGGTGGATTCGGCGTGTTTGAAAGCCCAAACGGACACCGCGTCCTCCGGTAATTCCGCTTTGGAATTTTGTGTCAATTTTCACAAAATGGCGCGCGGTCCAAACCTGCGCAGTGAACCGGCCCGGTGGACCACAGACGCGGACAAGCCGACTTTCGCGGCGGCGCCGCCTAATTATTTCTACCGCGTTAAAACGTCGGCCTCTTGATTTTCTTCACTCGATCCATTAGACGCATCTCGTTATCCGAAAACGTCAAATGTATATCCACTGACAGCATTATTCCGGCGGGAAGGGAGAAACATTTGAAAAAGACTGAAGCTGGAAGGGGGGGGGGGGGGGGGGGTGGGGGGAGGAAAAAAAAAACTCCTGACAAAATGGCGATGCGCTCGCTTGTTGCCATGGCAACTGTCAATCAAAACCCGAAAGTACCCGGATGCACCAATGACGAAGAAAATGTAACTGGCCAAAGAGGACAGAGAAACTCTTCCACAGCGCCTTACGCGTAACTTCATTGGATTTTTTTTTTTTTTACTTGTGGCTACACTTCAGCAGATATATGTACAAAGAGAAGTTTTATTAACTTTACGCAGCCATTTATATTGGAAAAAAGCTTCTTTTTATTTTTTATAGGTGTTTTGTATATTCTTTATAATACTGTAGCTTGTATTTTATTAGATTTCAGACAGAAATACTATGTAATATAATTTCCCTTGAATTATTACAATTAGACATTTGTATCTGAAAGAAATACTGAATTATATGGAAATATTGTAAAAATGTGACATGTGGCGTGGCTAATCATAGAAGTCACCATAATACATTAACAGAATGTTCTCTTTAATTTGAATACAATATTTAATTTTCTCACAACTAAGAACAGTATTGTTTGGTATTCGACTATTTTTCTTATTTACAAAAAACAGGTCTACTTCATGAGCTTGCAATTTGATTAACTGTTTTCAACGCAATACCTTAAGAAAAAAAATAAAAATCTTAAAGAAATCACTACAACCTAACAAAATTGCAGACGTGTGCTAACAGTGAAGTCTATTATTGACCACAAGATGGCAGCAGAGATTCAAATTGGTTGAAGAGCAAGATTTCACTGGACACTTTATTAGGTACATCTCTGGATTAAAAAAAACTGATAAAATCGTTGAATTCTGACTGTGACGCACGCGCACACACATAGAGAGAGAGCGAGATAGCATACATACACTCTGCAATTAACAATCTGGCCTTTGTATGAACTGTAAAGTGTCCTTGTGTGTCCAGTAAAGTGCTTTAAAAACAGATGTATTGTTATTCATTCTTTTGATTTGTAGTTTATTTTGTACATCGGCAGCAATTTCACTGGTGATGATCATGTAAAAGATTCGTATTTTAATGATCACGCAACTCTATATAATGATCATGTACTTCCATAGCCTATCTTCATGTCCAATTATACTAATTGCTGATCTGAATCCAGCTACTTATTACCCCTTTTAGTAGCTCCAGTACCACAAAGGATGTCACAGAGCTCAGACCTCCACAAAAGCTTAAACAGTCATAAATTGTCAGCAAAGTTTAATTGTTAAAAGGGGTTTATTTGAAGGAGGTGGCTAATCATTGGTGCTTTTGTGTCATCTAAGTAAGGGGGTCCCCAACATACCGGTATTAACTTAAGAAACTTTTTTTTTTTTTTTTAAATGCTGTTGAATGGCAATAACCCCCCCCCCCCACACACACACACACAATAAAAAAATAAAAAAATAAAACAGTGGCCATGTTTTCCAAATGTACACTTTATTTTAAACAAAAGTACAAAAAACAAAACAGATATTTACAATACTTGCATGGCAATGTTCACTTTCTTTGGTCATTCTTCCAATTGGATGCTTTCAAATCAGAAATTAACTAAGATACGTCTCAAGTCTGCAAGCGTGGTTTCATCAACAATTCAAAACTTGGGAAAAAAGCTCTTTTTCTTGCACAACATAAATAGTAACAGCAACAACGACAAAATAAAACTCATACTTCACAATGGAATCGTCCCATTTTGAGATCCAGCAGTGACAACTCAAACTCAAAAATGAAGACCCGAGCGGGTAGATTTCCTTGAAAGGGCAAGTGACATGGACATCACTCGCCGGGATCAATCTACCTGCTCGGTGGCGGCCGCCGCCACTGCACAGTACATTTGGAAAAAAAAATTATAAATGGCGCATCCTCGCCAAGACCAACATCAGTTATAACCCTTTAGTCCTTTCTCTACGCCACGAATGAACAAACAGATGTATATACATCCTAAAAAAGCAAAAAAAAAAAAAAAAAGCAGATGACATAACAAGACACGATGCGCTTTCCACACATCTTTACAGCAAAGGCAAAACTGGTCTAGAAGTGATTTCACTTGCAGCAACTAACCAAAAAAGTTCCTTTCTAACAAACATGACTGCTAACAGAAGACAGAGCTACAACTGTGTATATGCGCGCGCGTGTCAAGTAGTGCATGTAGATCACATACAGTATCCAATTGTCTGCTTTTTTTTTTTTCCTCCAGAGTGGGATTGGATTTGTAGTCAAATTCTCCCTGAAATCAAATCCAAGCTGTCTTCATTGTAATGTACACATTTTTTTTTCTTCTTTTCTCAAGAGATGAGGTGAGGAGGAGAAACGTGCAAAGTTCCATGTTCTCACTGCAAAGGACGACAACGTAAGTAGGAATTGACACGGGTTGTGACGAGTGCGCGAGTTTGCGTACCTTTCACATTCCCAACGGATGGCAGGCGGCTCGGGCGTTTCTCTACACTTCGGCTTTTTGGCTGTTCTCCTCCACCTTCTCCTCCAGCTTTCTCTCTTCCTCGGAGGAGCCGTTCTCCTTCTCGCCGGTCTTCCAGCTGCCTTGTCTAATGAGGGCGGCACATTTGGTTAAGCTGACACCCACGGCACTCACCGGCTTTTAAAGCCGCACACACGCAAAGATACAGTAGGCGTGTTATTTGGGCTAAAAATGCTAGCTGACATGATTCCCGAGCCTCATAAGTACAAAATACATTTGTTGATGTGATCGCACGAACATATTCCACTCGACCGCATAGTGGTCGCAATTACGACTCACTTGGATTTCTTCTGGTAGATCCCGTAAGCCAGCCCAATGACCATGGCGGCGATGAGAAGTCCAACCACCACCCCGACCACCAACTTGGTTTGATCGGCGTCGTCCGATTGGTCTGCGTGACACAAAACAAACGCCGGCGTCACGCCGCTGACGGTCACGCGCCAGTGCGGACCTTCCTGACCACAAACAGGAAGTTGAACCCTAAACGCGTTGGCTGGATGGACACACTGCCACTGTACGTGATTATGACTCGCTGGGGTAAATGTTAATGACAGCAATCCTGTTTGTGACGTAATTTGTTCAGCCAGCAGGAAAATGGGTCATGTTTGCCAGGATGCTGGTGGCGCCGTTCCTTCCGTGTATCAGTATTCCGCACGTATCGCTTTCTTTCAGACAACATTTGCTCTCCGGCCGCTTCCACCACATGCAAAAAGACGTCTACGACTTACCTCGTTTATCCACTCTCACCTCCTCAAATACTGAAATCAGATACGAAATGAAAATTATCGTTCAACCAAGGCAAAAATGACGTCTAAGGCTACTACGTCTAGTCTACTGTCTGCATGCAGGAGTTTCGAATCAGAGAGAGGACGAGTCGACTTGAGTCCCAGCATCCCAACACACACCCGCGCAGACATGACTCAGCGGGAAAAGAGGATACGGCAGTGACTCAGCAATCGTTTAGGATGAGACGGTTGGCATGCAAGTTATTTGTGATGATGGACAAAAGTATTTTGACATACCTGAAAAAAGTCATCACTTAATTAGTGTGGTAGAAGCCTTCGTAATTAACCACAATTACTGAACATTTACGGTGTTTGTAAATGCTAAATGCCCCAATACTTTTGTCCACATTGTGTTATTGTTAGTACATATTTGTTTACCAGTGAAGAAAAAAAAAGCAGTTAATGAAAGTGAATAATGATAAGTGTCATAATGTTGAGTCAGCATGCGAGCGGATTGGACAGCTGCGTCGGTGGAGCGGAAGCGCCGATGAAGGCGGCTTAGCGGATGACGCCACCGGGTGGGCTACGGCGTACTTACGAGACGACACATTGATGTCCCGCGTGTCCTCGCCAAATTCGTTGGACACGGTGCAGGAGACGGTCAGGTTGACAGTGGGCACCACCGTGATTTTGTGCGTGACCTTGCCATTGACGAAGGGACTTTCATCATGCTGTGGGGGGGGGGAGAGAAAATTGCAGCACGGTTCATTTGCCTTTTCAGAGAAGATCGTTTTTTTAATGGCGGCATGTCTTCTCCAATAACACCTACATTTAATAATAATGAATTAAAGCACAAAGGAGAACTGTGCGAGTGTTATTTGAGGAATGACTCTTGTAACCTGGGACGTTGACAAAATGGCGAGTGCTTTTAAGCACCACTAGGAGGCAATGTTCAACCAGTTTGAGTTTCTCGTTCAAGTGTATGCCCGGAAGCGCTGAAGCCGATACCACACACAAAAAAAAAAAAAACCACACACACACAAAAGAATAAGCAACACCCTTTGAGTGCAGCTTGGACTAAAGCAAAGAAAATTATCCCGCGCAAATAGATTTCCAGACCAAAGCCCCTCGAGGTCACGGATGTAATTCACTCTGCCCGCGTTGACACTTTTGTCCTGTCAGTCGCCTCTCAGGTACACTAAGTGAAGAAACAAAAACCAAAAAAAAGCGGGATTTTTACTTTGTGTCAACAAGGTGATCGTGCCTGGGAGAAATTAAGCTTGTTTGTGCTTTCCAAGGGTGCACCTGCCTCGAATTGCCAGGATCGGATATGTTCACAGGTGCGACAGCTGCAGGTGGAAAGAAAACCAAACAAAAGGCAATGTGGCGCTCATCAGGATCATCCAGTGAAGATAGGAGGGGGGGGTGGGTGATGCTTTTGGAAAATCCGCTCCTTTCTTCAGGCCACGTCTCATTTATGCTCAGTTATTGAAAATAAAAGAGATTTTACGAGTAAAAGGCAGCCCCTCCAATAGGTCCTTAATACTCTTAGAGAAGAATTGTACTGAATAAAGGTGTAGATTTAAGAAAGTTTTGTCATTAAATAAAGTTAGAATCATACAGGACAAACGTCATTTTACAGGAAAGAGTAATGTTATTTCCTTAAAATATGTTTTACATGAATCAAATTAAAAATGTAATTTTCAAATGAAACGACATTAACTGATACTATTTATTCATTATACGGAAAACGTCATGGGTGATGTTTCATACTTTCACACGTTCATCAACAATTTTAAAAATATGAATAGACTTGGTTTTCCTGAAAAAGACTGAGTGACATTAGCGTTGTAAAAGCATTTCCCCCCCCCCCCATCTCATTTTGTGGTGTGAACGTTGATATGTCAGACATAATAAGAACACATTTTCATATGGACAGCAGGCGTCAAAGCAAATTGACAATGACGCTCTTCTGTCTCGTGCGAATGATATGTTTTAACTCAAATATGCGTTTGATTTCTTAAAATACATCAAGTGAAACACCAGATGTCTGCAAAAAAAAAAAAGACTTTCCAGGTTATCAGCGTATTTCTACATTGTAAAAAATGTCTCAACAATCAATTCCTTTCTTCATTATTAGAGATTATCAAATCCAAAATAGGGGAAAAGAGCTATTGATCTTCACGTAACCTTGGTAACGGTGACAATACGGCTAATTGGTTTTGCGATCCCAAATTGGCGGCACAGCTGACTGCTGTGTTGCTTTTTGGAGAAAGAAAAATCAACAAAAAAAACAAAAACAGAAAAACATTTATGATCACAACCCTCCTTTTGCTTTTGCTTGTATAGTTTCCAGAGAAAAAGGAATGAAAACAATTTCTCTCGTCGCCACTGTGGCACTATGTGTGTGTGTGTGTGTGTGTGTGTGTGTGTGTACATACCGAGGTGCCATTGATGCTCCAGGAAACAGATGGCTTTGGAGAGCCCTCGGCCTCACAAATCAAGACTTTATGTTGACCATCTTCACTACGGTGTTTGGACAGCTGTTTGATCACTGGAGCGCCTGCAACAAACACGACGCTCTTGTGATGTTCCTTTTTCATTCACACACACACATCCAATATAAAGTGCAGAGCTCAAAGCAATAGCCAGAAGTGTTCACTTCTTTTTTTTTTTTGATGATTGAAACTGTCAACCTCCCGTTTCAACCCAAAAGAGTGAACAGCAGTGATAATAAACTTGGCAAAGACCACTAATTAGTCAAAAGGACATCATTTGCCTAATCCTGCCAGTTTTTTTGTTAACTCTATAGCTGTCAGGGACTTTGTAGAGTCTCAGCTGGTTGCCTGGCAACAGCTCCTGGACAGCTGGGCACAGAAATGCAAAGAAATCACAAAGGGTCATTTTTCTTTCCCCCCTTCATCTTTTTGTATGCAAAAAATGAGAGGGCATGCTAATTTGTGCTAATCGAAAGCAACGTTTCCTTTCCGTTTGAATAAAATATGGCTTTCCTGAGGCGAAGCTACCGAGGAGACAAGCTGAGCTCAGCCTGACTGATATGACAATTAAAATGTGACAAATAATTATGAATTAGATATTTTCTTGTGAATAGGTCTTTATTGAAAATGGGCATTTCGACATACAATTTGAGTCCGTACCTTCAACAACCAGGTCAAAAGAAACCTTCCTGCGGAGTGCCCCCATCTCCACCTCACCCTCATAGAGGCCAGAATCGGAGTACTTCAGCTTGTTAAACTTGGGCTCTTTGTCCAGCTTGACATTGTCCTGATTAGAACAAAATAGTATTTTTCGTTTCAAGAGTAAACTATTCTTTGAGGCAGACGCTTTCGACAGCCCGAGTTGTTTTTTTTGTTTGTTTTTTTTACCTTGGTCCAGGAGACTTTTGATTCGCCCGAAGAGTCGATCTGAAAAGACAGCTCCAAGGCCTCCCCGGCTGTCTTGATGACGTTCCCAGTGGGGCTTAAATTGATGTCTAGGTCTGAGAGAGACAAAGACGTGAGAGGATGGAGAAAAGACGGCTCGTGTCTCTGACAAGCTCGGAGATATTTCTATTATTAACTCCACTTCTTTTGTTGCACCGCGGCTTATTAGCGGAGAATGACACAACAAAGTACGAAGACCAAGAGATCTGAACGGTACGGGGCAAACACGCTTTACTCTCGACAGCAACACAAGAGGCTCCAAAAATAAAAAAAAGGAGAAAAATGACAGTCATTTTTCAGACAAACACGGCGTGATGTCTTACAATTGACTGTGACGTCCTTGGAAGCCATCATGGCGGGGTTGTCAATTAGGGAGCATTGGTATTCACCGGTGGTGTCACGGGAGACATGAGCGAGGGTGTATGTATTTGTATTTTTCACCGGGATGACATCGCCCTGCAAACACACACGCACAATAGCCGCTGATTAGCTCGGGGTGGTCCGCTGATTAACGACACCGTGTGAGACTTTGGCTCATCAGCGGTACCTTCAGGTGGAAGTTAAAGCTGGTCGGCGCCGGGTTGCCATCCGCTACGCATTTGAGGGTCACGTTGTCGCCTTCCAGCAGAGGTTCTGGGGCAATCACTTGAAGGATGATGTTCTCCGTGGAGTCTGGGAGCAAATAGTAAGCCGTGACAATGAGGTGCTCTTAAAGGTGCCAAGCCAGCAAAACAAAACATATTTGGATGGTAGTTGTTGGCCCAAAAAAATATTTTTCAAAACGCGAGGCAAAATTCAGTTTGCGCTGAGTCTTTGACAGACCCCTTGTGTGAAAGTGCACCCGCTTATTTGGAGGCCACAGCGAGCAAGCAGCTTCAATATTTAATGGCGCTTTTGCATTAATCCTGTTTTGCCGGCTCATCCCCGCAACACGGGAGGACCAAAAAGTTTTTCAGATAACCCGTATAACACTGTTGGTTCTAAAAAGAAAGAAGAAAAAACACATTTTCATTCAAGGGAGGTAAACACGAGTCGAAATTATTATTTCATAGTCCCGCAGTGATGAAACTCAGAGAAACATTTGCAATTTTGCATCCAAACGAAGAAAGTCGGTCGACTCACATGTGATGGTGAAAGTGAGCTCGGATGACATCAACTCCTTGCCAACTTGGTGCCGAGCGCTGCACGAGAACTGTGCGTCGGCGTCCTCTTTGGTAGCCGAGTACTCCAGCGTGGACGAGGTGCTGGACAGGCCGGTCACGGGGTCAACCTGCACCGAGCCTCGGATGGAAACGCCTGCGCCGATAAACAAACGACGAGCCGTCACAAAGACGCGATCGCAAATTTAGAACTTCAGCCCCATGTGGAAATTCTGTTGACTCGTTCTCTTTTGATGTACACTACAAATAGACTTCACGAGGAACTCCAGACTAGGACGAACAGACTCCGGGGCAGTCAGTTTTCCATGCGGCATTAAACAAATCAGTCAAGTCAACAATAACAGTATGATAATCTATGTCCAAGCTAGGCTAACGTTAGCATGTGTGCTTGTTTTAGTCATCGGGTATCAACAGATATCACAATGACAGCACAAGGATGAAATATTGACCGAATAATGAACAAGAATGGTCACCGATTTGATATCAGCTCGCCGCCCTCGGACCAAGTAGCAAAAATCGACAGCGTCAAATGAGATGCGGTATAAGGAAAACGGTGTAGTGATCCACATAGCTGACTTTTGTGCAGCTAATGTGGGATCAATTCTCAATCAATGACTCGTTGACATTCACACCATTCAAGGACCTTAACGGGAGAGAAAACCAATCGGAGACAGCGCATCCTTTTTGTAAACAAAGAACGCACCTTTGACGCCATCCACCAGAGGTTTGTTGTCCTTCAGCCATGTGACGTTGGCTGCCGGGTTGGCGTCTTTTGCGACACAAGTGGCCAGCTGTGGAACGACATGACAAAAATCCCTCAAAAAAACACTTCGAAAGTCACTCAGCAAATATCAGTAAAGCCAACCCTCCCCCTCCCGGCTCCTGATAACTTGAGGATATTCTACGCAATGGACCATGAAACGCCCAAAGACATTTCTCTGGTCCTGCGGGAATTCTAATTGCAGCGGCGTGGGATGTGCTGCTTACTAATTCATGAGCACCACTTCAAAAGGGCTCATTACTGTAGTAACATGGTCACCACAACGCCTCAAGAGAGGGGAGGGAGGGGGGAGTTTCCCTTGATGTTTAAAAAAAAAAAAAAAAAAAAAAAAGATGTCGGTATAAGTAACGTTTGTCACACAGGGAATGAAAAAGAAAAAAACACCTTGGTAGGTTTGCCGATCTCCAGCTCTGGTGCCTTGTCAGAAATCTCCACTCCTGCGGGCGCCTCTGTAATACAAACAGTTATAAATATATTGATGATCCGAGTGGCAGCATGCACTCCAAAAAGGTCACACAGACGGGAAATCCTTTGAATTTCTATTAGGGCGTGGTTTCCAAAATATTCCAATTTGGAAACTAGCTTGGAAATTCACATTAACAGCTTCCAATTTTGAACACTCCGGGAACTGTTGACGCGACTCACTGTAGACAACCACGTTGACCGGGTACTCGTAGATATCTAAGCTGAGCACCACCATGCAGGTAAAAGTGCGCTGGTCACTCAGCTTGGCGTTAGACAGTAGCAGACTGGAGTTGGCGGCCATGTTGATGCGGCCCTTGTATTCATCCGTGGCGATAATGGAGACGCTTTCGGTTTTCGTTCTGACCAGCAGGTCTCCTCCGTGTCCATCCCCTTTATTCTGGGGAGATTTTGTTGCCAAAGACATGAGGAACACACATACACACACACAGACACACACACACACACAACTGTCACATTGAGAAACAGACGCACGCTCCGGTGCACCACAAATGCACTCA
This sequence comes from Syngnathus acus, assembly GCF_901709675.1. Taxonomy (NCBI): domain Eukaryota; kingdom Metazoa; phylum Chordata; class Actinopteri; order Syngnathiformes; family Syngnathidae; genus Syngnathus; species Syngnathus acus. The sequence goes on along the minus strand of NC_051098.1, from coordinate 14,916,468 downwards.
GACTGGGCGTGGCTCCGACATGATAAATGGGTGTCGGACCTTGGGTGTCAGACGGACTCGAACGTTTTGAATCCACTGACCTCCCCCCGCCAACTTACATATTTCCACTTTGTCATCAGAACATCTTCCGCTTTCACGGCTCCTTTGTTGCACGGAATCTCCAACGTTTGGCCGTACATGCCCACCACCGTCTCCAGGCTGCTTGCTGTGAGGACACAAAGGGACGGGACATGTTTTTAAAATGATGAATAAATGATCATTTTAAAAAAAAAAAGATAACGTATTTTTATATTGAATTAGTGATGAGCATTCAAATAAATACCAAATGTTTTTTTAATATATATTTATTTCTGTGTATTCTACTCTATCATTTCCACCACCAAATTTAATAATTCACACGACTTCATTTAGTATTTGACTCAAGTGAATAGCACTTATAATTAAAGAACTCCCATCAGATAGACATACAAAAAAAAAAAACCTCTTGGCCTAAATTTCCATTCACAACATCACCATGGAGACAAAGTGCTGGCAAGGAGGAGCCTTGGATTGGATGCGACGAGGGTTAAGAGGTAGAAGGCTGCAGGGAACCAGAGGCTAGCGTGGCCCAACTGATAATGAGCAGTTATTCTCGTTAACTTTTTCACGGGGACCAAGCGCGAGGACTCTGGGAGCTGTGCTCACGAGTGGCTGTCAGCTCATCCAGAGTGAAAGCTTGAATATGAAACAGCTCATCGGCACTTAAGTTCAATCTAAGAGGACAGAGTAGTCAGTCCCCAAACGCGTTTTGGGAGAAGAGTAATGTCCTTGCACTAAGAGGAAACTAAAGACACATTAAAGAGTGGCTGTTATTCATCGCGTCACATCGTATTCAAGTCTAAACGACAGACGCTAAACGCTTCCGCTTCCTGTGTTGTAAAGCAGCAGACTTTAAATAGATGAAAAAAGATGAGCTGCTCTAATTTGCTTCGCAATTTCCTTCAATTTTGAAGTTTAAAAATGCTAAACTATGTGAGAAATTGTTGGGATTGTTGCAATAAGAGTGTAAGGCGATTAATCGATTGAAACGATTAATCGAAAAACTTGAGTAATTTGAGGTTGAAGCAATGTGTCAAAGCTCAAAGCTTTGCTGGGATGATGGGTTTTTTTTTTCCGGTTTTTTTTTGGGACACAGCAGAATGCTCCGGCGGACACAAGCAACACTGCGTGTAGAAATAAATTGGCACGATGACAGCCAGCCAGGAGGAAACAGTCGATAAAAGACAGAAGTTTCATTTCACAAAAGAAGATACAGCCAGGTTTATTTGATTTAATATAGCCAACCACCTTTAGTCAAAAGTCATTAGAATCAATAATCAAAATTGATCAAATTACTCGATTAATTAAAATCAATGGGAATAAAAGTAATATTTTGAGAATATATGGGTCATATTTTTGGGGGGAAAATTGGCATACTAGGAGAAAAAAATTAAACTTAAGTAAATTAAAGTTATAAGAATAAAGTTGAAATAAAAGCAATAACTTTACCCTCATATTGACAGAATTTTTCCCCCCACATTTTGATTATTATTATTAGCACAAGCATCGTTGTTTCATTCCTATTTTGTGACTTTTTTTTATAGTTTTACTTTTGTGTTCAGCAAGGTCATAATCAATCTTTTTTTACACAGACATCAAATATATCCAAAAGCGTTGCTGGCATTTTAAAATGTGATGTCCTTGCTTGTTAGCGCGCTTTAGCAGTGGGAATGCATTTATTACATTTTCAGAAACCTTGCAGTGGCATTTTTCAATACAATACCTGGATTTACAAATGGGGCTTGTTGGCATTTAAACACATGGAATACACTTTAATACACTGAAAAACTGCACGGAGTCGAGTTGATCTGCGGCTCTTTGGGCGCGAGAAACAACAACAAGGGAAGCAAAACCTGCCTGAGTTGACGTTTGAACAATAAGGAAGCAAACCGGGTAAACAGCGATGCAGAACAAAGGTAATAAGGGCAGTAAAACTGAATAGAGGGAAAGCAGCTGATTGGCTACTGGACAGAGAGGAGGGGCGGGGCTTACAAGCTTGATAAGACGCAGGTGGAAAAGCAAACAAAAGACAGGAAGGTGAGATATGCAGGTGAAAAAATGGATAAAATCAAAGAGGAAGCAATAACTCCGGGTAGACGCTACAAGACTTTAGCCCGAGTTTCAGAGTTGAGGTTTTATTTTTGTGCCGTGCTGACGCAAATGCAATGAAATTGTCTCTGGTGCTTCAAGAGGGCTTTTGAAGTCCAAAGGACATCCTACGCATATGGATGCTCTGCTCATCTGCTAGATTTTGCGCATTATCTGGATTGGGGAACAGTTTTATATACAATTTATTTCCCAAGGTCAAATTCATACAACAAGTGAAACGAAAGAAAGGGCTTTTGTGGAGAAACAAGAACAAATAAGCTTGAGAGCTCACTAGAACATAAATATGAAGCGCTGCGCACATGTCGAGTCAACGTGTCAAGAGGCCATTTCCACATGCTGCTGTTTTGGTTAGCAAATAAGTTGGTCAAAGCACAGATAATACATTGTTTTTCTTCTGAAGGGGAAAAAGACAGCATATATTTGTCTAAAGTCGTCAAAACAAAACTGTGGCTACCGCTAATGCTAATTTGAGCACAGAGTGGAGCTTAGGAGAGGAGCCAATATCTAACCCTGAAATCGCCAGTGTAGGTTAGCGGTAGACTACAATGTCCATTTCCAAATTACAATGGCCGTTTTTTTTTTTTATTCCAACAGAGCTGTATTCATCCACTCTGAGAACATTTAGAAAGTGGATTTAAGAAGCCGGGTTGTTATAGGCACGGATTGCATTGTTAAACAATGACAGCTAATCGCACGCTGGAGACGACAGAGCCGCCGCTGCCGCCGTCGACCGAGATAAGGTAATCCTTCTCAACAAAAGTCGATGATCTCTGTGACTTCACTTTGACAAGCACACATGAGCAACTGTCTCCAACCCCAGTTGAAATCAAAGCGCATTCCTTTGCGTGTCATCAAGTGTCATTTATTAACCACATTAACCCGTTGAACTGGGGCGGGAATTTTCGACTCTGGTGGGAATGTTACCGAAACGGCGGGAAAGGGGTGAATCGGGTCGACAGGTGAGCGAGAGTGCCGGGAGGCGGAGATGCTTTTCATGTTCCTGATGAAGGTGCCTTGGTAACAGGCGTGAGACGGGGTAGGGTGGTGGCTAGGCTCCAAGCTCACCGAGGGAAATCAACCGGCACGCACTCATCGCAACGTCCCTCCTTAGCCACTTGAAACCTCCCCCCCCCCTACACACACACACACTCGTCATTCAGCGGCACAAGAAAGAACCAGTCCAAACTGATTAAGCACTGAAAATGAGGGTTGCGCATTGAATGGAGGTCCCGTGGCGCATGTCCGCAAAGACAGGATGGCAAATAGCCTCCTTGCAGCGGTGGATCAGTGGTGAGGGGGCAGAAAGGAGCACTTCACTTGGATCGATACCACTTGGGAAAAGGCTTGCAGTTTCTAATGAAGGCTCCTTCTGATAAGGAGCCTCCTTCTTTTTGTAAATAAACTCACTGGCCGAGAGAGTGAGTACACATTTTGTGGAGTTGGAAGTGGTGCTGTGAATAAAATATATGGACGAGTAAAATAAATGACTTCCACTGATTATTGGGTAACATTGAGGTAAAATGGGGAGCACTAATTGGCTACAATCAGCAGAGGCGCTATTTTTCCCCTGATAGGAGTTTTTTGAGTTTTTCCTTGCCCTCCTGGGAGTTTAAGATCAGGGGATGTTTGAGAATAATTGTCATTTTTTGTATATGTGAAGCCCTTTGAGACTTGTTTGTGATTTAGGGCTATAGAAATAAACTTGACTTGACTTGTTGAGTCGAGCTTGCAGAAGGAAGTTAATTAAGTTAAATTAATTTGGCCTATTTAGCCAGCTCATGTTTCAGCATCAATTTAGATTTTTTTTTTTTTTAAAAGCAAATTAATTGATTGAAGAATTATGGGGACGAGTTGTGTTGATGTTGGTCAATCAAGTCTTTGGTAGCTTTTGGTAAAAAAAAAAACAATTTAAAAACTTTTGGTTAAACAAAACCTTTTTAGACTTTTACAACTTTTTTTATCCGTTTTGCTGTTGTGTAATCAGCAAGGCGACGAAGCTGACCGAGCGATTCTTCACCTTCCGACTTTGTGTCAGACGTAGAACAGTAACAGTGTGAAATGGAATTTTCTCACTTGGGTTATGTTGAAAGCACGCAGTGGTGAAAATAACCCGCTTCGGTGGAGCTCCGTGTAAAACGGGCTGTAATTAACTCGCGGTTTCTTACCAAAACCATTTTTTTCGCACCGTTTTTAATACTTTTCTTTATAGAAGTGTCGCTGATATTTTTAACTGATAGTAATAACAAGATTTTGAAACGACAGGTGTGAGCAAAATTCGGAGTTGTTGTTTGACCTTGTCGATGTGCTCTGCTTGTGATAAAAGTGCAAGCGGAAAGGCAAAATTCTATTCGATTAAGCGGGAGCGCCTAATGGTTATCTTGATTCCAATGATTTTGGAAATTTCCTAATTTATCCATTGTCACGCGAGCTGAAGTCCCACAGGAAGATGTGGCATGATTTGGGAAAATGGCCGCCATCAGGGCTCCCTAAACAACCCAGTGGCTGCCATTTAATGAGCTCGTTGTGTGTAATATAGAGTTTGTACTTGGTGAAGCCATTTCGACAAACAACTCCATCCCAACTACGGCAATCACATTGCTGCAGCATTACGTCTCTTTCATGTTGCTCTGTGAAATGGGCCGGAATGTCAGATTTTCTCCGCACTATAATTTTGGTTTTTCCAAGCCATCTATAATTGCCCATCACTGTCATCACAGCATCAGGCTAATGGTATCCGGTTGTATAAAAAAAATATAACGACAAGCCGCTGTGTACAGTTTATTTCACAGGAAAGGTGGAGATAATATGTTGGAAAAACTTTACCCCAGGAACACACAACTAACTTTACTTTAAAGCAGCCTTCGGGTTGGGACCGGGTCACTTTTTATCGCCGCGCCGAATGAAGAGTTAAAGGCTGTAAACTCTTTTATTGATTGTCAAGCAGGCACACATTTTCTTGGCAAAGGTCTTTTTGATTCACGTTGGCCTTAGTGAATTAAAGTCTTTTGTGTTCTTTATCAATCGTTTATATGTGTATGTCGATGTTATGGCCATTCGTTGTGTATTAGCAATTAAACCGTAAAAGTCCAGGAAGCCCTGCTTTGGTCATAAGATTCAACTAAAAACTCAATGAGATGATTGTTAATGATGGAGTGCTTCTGTTATCATGAGCAGAGAAAAAAAAAAAAAAACTCCCACATTGCAGCATGCTGGGAAGTAAGCAGGTGGCAAATCATGTGAAAATGGATTGTACAGTGTGAGGCGTCTACGCCGCTTTTCCAGCTGCACCATCTGTTTTGGAGCAGGGTGACCCGGCCTCTTAAAGATGTTGCCCCGGTCGCCATCTCCGTGACCTTCAAAAGGATCCTTTTGTGAAAAAAAGGTCCACTTGTGCGTCAAAAGATGTGAGACAAAGGGTCCATTTTATGACAACCCCCCCTTCCCGCCACAAAGCCGGCCGAACTAAGTCTCACTATTCTTTGGTCTAATAAGTGAGCCACTCTCTGCCACTTCTTATCTCCGAGTTCCATGAGAAATAGTCCAAAGCCCAACACATTTATAAGTTTTGTGACGAAAAAGTCTGATATGGTCTGACATGGCGAACTGATGCACAGCCAAGCGATGCCAAAAAATATATATATATATGCAAGTGATAAATTAGTCTCTCTTTCATACTTGGGGACACATTATCTTCTCCCCTGCAACTCATAATATGCACAAGATATCCCGCTGGGTGCTCCGAACTGAGAATGAATTCATCATTCATGCGATGGTTTGGTTTTCATGGCAAAAAAAAAAAATGTTTCGTTCAGTAGTAAAAAATATCTACTGGCAACAAAAAAGCAGAATGTAATGGAAATCGTTAGAAAACGTTGCTTCATCTACTTATGTGTTTTAAGAGTGGAGTCGCCATTTGCCTCATTTTTTGTTGTTGCTTTCACTTGTTAGCTCAAACTTGAGATAGAGCAGCAGTGAACTCGCCTTGCTTCACAACAAACAGAAGTTTAGCAGACAGTGAACAATTGTCACAGGTATATATTCTTTATCCTCTGTAAAGAACGAGTACCTTTTAAATGTAATCGAGATTTATACGTCCCGATCAAAAACAGCATATACACCGTGAATCGCTTTTTAAGAGTTCAAGAAGTGTATTGGCCATGTTTTGTTTCATTTCCAGAAATGAATATTCTACTATCTCCACCACTACAGTAGAGGTCGTACCCGTAGCTGATTCAAATCTATTCCAAGAATTCTGTTTAGAAATTAAAAGGACATATTCAACAATCTGCTTTGGAGCTGGGAGGAGAGGACTGTTAGCAAAGGAGGAATTATGTCAGTTAGGCATCATGGGTTCAAGGTCCACTGAGCATAATGCCCCCCTCATCGCCTCCCCAACCGTCACCAGGCAACGTGATTTTCTTTTCTGTTTTTGAACATTGTGCTCTCCAGCCAGCAATGGCCTGGCAAACAAAAACAAAAAAAAACCCAATCATGCCGTTTTTAATGCTGCGTGTCATTTGGGAAAAATAGGCCAAAACTTTTACGAGCAAGTGAGGAAGCTTTACAAGCTTTTCATGCTTCTCTGTGCTTCATTGTAATTGAAGGCTGAATAGAGCCAGGCTATGATGAAATGGCCGGTGTGAAATAGAGTTTTTTTCCGGGGAGACGTTTTGATGGCTCCCGCCCCCTCGGGCAAAGAAAACAATTTTCATTTGCTGCATCATGTGTGGTCACGAGACACCCGCGGCCGGTGGCAGGTGTGAATCCCGCTAATGCATCGCCTGAAATCTCACTTTGTCCGCTTCCTATAGTTGCTTTGTGTTTGCAACGACGCGGCATCCGGTTTCTTTTTTTCTCCGCCAAGGATGGACGAAGCCAGGACAAAGAATTATTTTGTCCTCGGAGTGTTAGCACGCACTCATCAACGTCATGGTCGATTTTGTGCACCGCTAAAAAAAAATTTCTAACACTTTGGTTTACAAGTATCTCAATTTGAAAACAAATACTTTGAATTCATTGCACACTTTCCCATTGACTTTGCTTTGAAGACTCTTAACATTGTCAAGACAAAAGCTAGTCATCGCCACTACAGTGTTTTTATAAAGCAAGTAGCCGGCAGATAACCTTGGATAATGAGCATGATGTTCTGAGCAAGTTGATTGACCCTCAAGGTGTATTTTTTTGCCCAATCTCTCTTGATGCATGCGAGTCAAAAAGGACTAGCTCTAATTCAAATCTATGCTCATCTGGTGTGAAAGGGAAAACAATTCTTTACAATAATATTTTCTCTGCCACCCCGCAAGTCTAAATACAATATTGATTTAGACGGCGTTCAAGGATCCATCTCATTTTGACTGAAAATGTCACAGTTACGCAAGGCTTAGTTATCGACCAATCACGGCTCAGCTTGCGAATGTGACCGAAACGTTACCCCTAGCAACTGTGATGTCGTTTTCAGTCAATACCTTCAAATAATGTCAGCCAGATACCGATACTCGCCCATCCCTAATTTATATTAGCTTTTCCATTTATTGGGTTAAAATTAATAACTAGTTTGAATGTAAATATTTACTGTCCAATGTTTTTCTATTCGTGACCTCCTCTGGGAACGACATCTCGTGTTGTTTGCTTCTACGTTGGCCATTTCCTACGTTTCCCAGGATGCCAGTGGACAAGCCCCAGTGCAGCAGGTGCGAGCATTTGCATCAGCTCCGCGTTGCCGAGCTCGGTCGAGCGGGGAAACAATAATAAGCCCGGAGGAAGAAGTGAGTCATTTTCTCCGAGCACCTCGAGAGCGAGTTGCATTATGGTCCATCACAAAAACAGACAGTTGTGCTGTGTTGGTTTATATAATGAGGGGCGAGGTGGTAAACAATCCGTGTGTGCATGTTTCTAAAAGTTTTGCCATTTTTCACTCAGCGTGATGTGTGATTGATTTTGTTCAGGGGAACTTTTTGTAAAACACGGCACCAAATAACAACCCAGGCGTCTCGTTGTTAAGTTCAACGCCGATTCTATTCATCGGCGGAACAATCAGAATGGCCGTCTCGTAGCTAACATTCAAGCTTCGGTGCAGCACGGGAGAGAAACGTACTCGACAAAACACAAAGAACGGCAAGATTCTTTCACATTTATCCCTTCTGATTAGGAAGCAGGCTTGATATTTTTTTCCTTTTTTTTTTTAATATTCATTACAGTCTCACTCTGAAGGCACCCGCGGCACAATCAAAGCAGTCGATCAGGATTTAATTGAAATGGTTCCGGAAAAAAAAGTTTTGCTTGCAGACTTTCGCACGTTCCCCACTGGCGTTTATTATATTTTTTTGTATTGTTCTGATGAGGAAGATAAAAGGCATATTACCCAAGTAAAGATGGTGATTATCACTATTTTAATGATGTGCCATAAGGTAGCGAAATTGATCTCACCAGCACCATCATTAGTCTTTGAAATAATTTCCTACCCATACAGGACCGACCACACAAGCATCCTCTTTAAAAAAAAAAAAATCATAAATTGCGTCCGCAGAGGAGCCACTCTTAAAGACTCCAGCCGGCTGGAGTGGTTGAGCGCTGAGTGCACTTAGAAATCACGTCCATTATCTGGTGAATTATGTATTTGAGGGGGGTCCGGGCCATGGTGGGAGTAATCCATACTGTCATGACTCAAAACACCCGAGCGCACCTCCCATTAACGACGTGCCATTAAAGGCAACAGAAGGCCATTAACCAAGCACGGCCATTAACTCCGCCTCCTCCTTTTCCATTAAACATTCCCGATATAAGCCAAGCCAATGTTTCTGGCATTTAGTTTACATCCGCTTTTCCGGAAGCACTGACCTCAACCTTTTGTCTCAAGAGAGAGCAAATGGCCAACGCGTGTCATGAGAAAAGCGTAATAATTCACGCGTGACTCACTGCCGGGATATTACACTCTGAAAATAGACATAGTGTGGATTCAGTCATACGTGAGGTTTAAAAGTGCAAATGGGATTAGCAAATAATTTGCAGGTATTAAAAAGCAACACCCGGGTTCTGCCATCCTGATTCCCACAGCAGCGTTGATAAAACTCATTATATTTAGAATGGTAACGTGCGGAAATGATGTGCGACTTATTTGTGAACTCACCCCACCCCAAAAAAAAAAAAAAAATGGGGGGGATTGTGACAGGTGAACTCGAGTCAAATTGATTTCTAAGTGCAAGTAACCTTCGCGCTCAATTTCTGCCTGACATCGGGGTGAAGATCTGACCTTATGGAGCGGAATAAATCTTGGAGTTTTATGTTTTATGGTGAGCCATGGTGAAAACTGAAATTCTTCACGATTTAGTGTCAGCAGTCATCTAGGACAAGGTTGTTTTTGAAGGATCCCCTGATAATGGCTGGAATGACTTTGGCTGTCAATCAAAATGGGTTCTTTGTAAGACTAAATCTAAAATGAGGTTCCCAAATGTTGCCTCAATGGAGACAATTTTTTAGGAGTCGCAAAGATCCTAAGTGAGTTTTTCAGTATGAGTAAAACCTGAAAGAGTCAATTGATTTGGTCTATATACAAAGACGGAGCAAGAAAACAATTTCAAGTAAGTTGAGCGGAACCGTTATAAACCCCCCCAAAACATTTAACCCACAAATACTGTTAATATATCATTCCATCATATTTTTTCATACATTTCCAAGAGCCCTCGGAGGGCTTTATAAATACTGAACCCTTGATAGGAAAACACTTTCCCCCACCCATGCGCTGTAATCTCTCAGTTCATTACCTAAAAGCAGCGATCAAAAGACGCCTATTAAAAATAAGTGTCCGTTCCTCGTGGGCAGCAGGCAACAACGTTGAGTTTTATAAGGCGCAGATAAAAGAAGCTGTACACAATTTATGAAATCTATCCACCTGCTGAAAAGCCATTCAATTTCCCCTCGCATGATCCTGCGAGCTTTATTGTCGCCTTGCTGCGTTTTGTTCATTAATTCTTGCCGCAGTTTATGAAAGCACTCTCGGAGTCACATTTGGTTACCGGAGTTGAACAATAGCTTGTGTTCAAAAAAGAATTTTCTCCGGCCGTTCTTAACTCAGGGGGGGTGATAAAAAGCCGTTTCAGCATTCCGGGCAGAAGAGAAGCCTTGGTTTTAGCCACAGGCGTGTACGAGGAGAAGCACTAGAAACGAAAACATCATTTGGCGGCTCGCCTCGTCGTTCCTTCCATATATTGCGGGGATTTGAGTGGATCTATGGGATTTTGCTGGCCGTACCGGCGGCGGAGGGAAGGAAGGCTGTCAAAGGAAGGCGAGGCTGGACTTGTTTACAAAGTCTACCGTTTAGTCGGGGTAATTAAAACTACAGCCTGAAATCACGGGGAGACGTAATCAACTCGAGGAGGGTTTTAAATTGCAGTAAAGCTGGGATCTCTTTAAGCGCTATCACGTTAAGAGGCCACCGACTGGAAATGGAGCAAGGGCTGACTCCTTGTCATGACTGTATATTGATCGTCATTCCTAATCACTTTTGTTCATCACCTAAAAGGCTCCCCTTGCGCCGTAATGACACAAAAGCGGAAGAAAGTCTTAAACAACCGATCAATGAAATCGATTCATTTTCTCGCGTGAAATGGATTTCGTCATCAATCGGTCTGGCCCCGTTTGTCTCGCAGGAACGTTCTCATCTCGATGTGTGTGTAAATTTAGAAAGAGTACGCAAACATGTAAAGGTTTGTAAAGTGAACTTTGGTCTATTCTGTTGAACTGTATTTGTTTGAACTCTAAATAGCAGGTTTGTCAGAAATGTTCCAGGACTGGTTTTACATATGTTCCCTTTCAAAGTAAGCGTTGTCATCTTGATGTCTTCCACGTCAAGAAAGTGCAAAAAAAATGAATATTTTTGGCAAGGAACTGTAAGATGCTCAGGAGATTGTCCCTGAAATTATTTGACATTAAAAGTTTCCCGACATTTTATTTCCCCCAAAAAACCTGGCGCATTTGGTTGACTGTGCCACCTCAGCGGGCTCTCCGCTAACAATAGATTAGTTTGTCATCTCATTTTCTTCAGGCTCCTTTCCTCACCGAGACGGCGACCAAATTGTCGGTAAACAAAACAAAAAGGATCACCTCTAACCGCCGCCGCCGGTAAGATGCATGACGAGCAGAGAGGAAAAAGTCAATACGCGGCAGACAAAAAGGCATCCTTGCGACCGAGAAGCAATGCGATGAATCATATTAGTTTTCAACATTAGCCAAGCTGGCGGCAACAGATTAAAGTCTCCTTCCGGGAGGACTTGTCGGGTCGCCTATACGTTCCATTATCGCTATGACTATATTTTGGAGGTGACTAAACTGCTGCGGAATGTAAATGAGGTCTACCAACGAGCCCGGAGTCTATCACTTGTCTCCACGAGTCAACAACCATGCAGCCCCTTTTACTGCGTTTAAGAGCCTCATCAGGTTCTGACTGAGGCATTCAGTAAAATAAAAAAAAAAATAAAAAAAGACCGATTAATTGATTTACAGTGGACATTAATCGACACACCACTGTTCAAATGCCAGGTTTTGTGATATCAAAAAATGACATTAACAATGAGAATATTTTAGAATAGAACCAAGTAACTGAGGTTATGTTGCATAAGTGTGCACACCCTCTTATAACTGTAACTCAGTCACTAAAATACATCTTTGACTTGTATAGCCGTCAATGGCAGTGAACGAGTTAAGCGGGAGTCATCACACACCTGCCACCATTTTTTTTTTTTCAAAGTGCCTCGAGTCTGAATAACTGCTAATTCATTTCAGTTGTTCTGACATGCTTTTCAACATTATATTAGTCACTTCTTACAGCACAGTACGCTAGCTTCAGGCTTCTGCTAGAAAGCAATGAAATAAAATGAAATTAAATAAAACTTTTTTTTTTTTTCATGAAATAAAATAAGGACAAGCCAACTAGAACATTTGAAATTGATTTGGGGTTCATCAGAGGTGTTCTGAATGGTGGAAGATCATATTAACAATAAAAGAGTTTTAATCTCGTGATTTTTTTTTTTTTAATCGGCAAAGCCTGGTATTTGAGCAGGGGTGTGTCGACTTTTCATATCCACCCCATGCGTGCTTGCTCCATTAACGCCTGATTTCCATGCACTGCGCTTCACGCCTTGTTAGTCTATAAACAGCACAAACTATTAAGCGGCATTAGCATTCGCTCAGCAGATGGCTTTGCGCTGCCGATTGTCGCGCCGCCGCCGCCGGTACTTTCACCTTAGGCCGAGTTGATGTGTTGCATGTTGCAATATACTCATAAGGCAACGGCGGACCTCCTGACCCCCTCTCGCTGAGGACCTGAGTGGGCTGTGCTCGCCATGCCAATAAGCACGGGTGTCTGCTTGATATTAAGAGGGCATGACGCTTTCAAGTGCGTTCTGATTCAAGCTCTCGAGATGCGGAATGTAGAAAAAGCACAAATATGACTATGTACATGCTTTCAGAATATAATTTGTCGGTTTTCCACATGACACGTCTTCCAGTGGAGCGAAGGCTAACCTCTTTGATCAAACCACTAACCTTATTTCCTTTGACGAGTTAAGTAAAAAGGGGATTAAAATATTTCATTTAATCAGCGTAAAAGATGGCTGTTCAGAGTGCAACTAAAATCAAGCAAGTGTTTCCATATCACGACAGTCTGAGACATAAATGACCCCCCTGAGATGGACCCACGTGTCCATATTCCGTGGAATTTTGTGTCTATTTTCAAAAGAGTCCATAGTCCACACTGCACCGGTAACCAAGGATGGTAGTTTTGTTAACGCATTCACAACTAGACAGTTGGACTGATCTTTCAAGACAAAGACACACCAAACGAAAGAGCAAAAAAAAGCCTGTTTCGAGATTTCTTTGTTTTTTAGTAATCAGCGGAGAATATAGCTTGGTTTTGCCAAAAAACAACAGTTTCTGACTATTAAGCGGAGAAAACAAGCCGAACACTGACTGATTCGAATATTTTTAGTTCTCTTAACACCTCAAACTATGATATATCCAAAATGAGATGAGGCAAAATATTTTATGTACAGGTAATCATCATCATCATCATCATCATCGGTTTAAAGTCCGCTTTCCAGGCGCTGCTGGGTTGGATTAGGTAAACAACTAAGAAATGATTTCTACTGCTGTACAGTTCCCAATCAAAGGGTTAGGTTTTATGCGTGTTATGGTTTCACATTTACGTTACATCCGTGCTTTATTTTCTCTTGAACTTTTGTGACAGTTAATATTTATTACCCTTCCTCCCTAAAGTTAAACATTGTTAAGAACGTGTTATCTTTTCTACGGATGGACCAGTTAACTCACATTTATATGAAGTTTCTTAAAATAGTGCCTGCGTCGTCTTAAGAATTTAGACTCTGGGGTTAAGTGAACTCTTGCAAATGTAATTGATCTCAATGGGAGCCTTTTTTGTTGTTGTTGCAGCAAACACGGGAACTTATAAATGTGTTTCCTTTAGTGAGCTTCTATCCAATTAAACAGAACATTTGTCTTTTGACTATACGCGGTCAATAATAGTGTTATTTTCTTTTCTTCCAAAGCTGCGTAGTAGATCAAAATGTCACAACAGAACTAATCTTGGTCTGCTTCTTTTGTTTGGGCAGGAAGGGATAACCATTCTCCGTTTGATGCAATTCAACATATGTCGCTGGCGTCATGGGTCCAAAGGTCCTTTAAGGCATAATAATTTCATTAGTGGTGGCCATTACATTTTCTTCTTCCATCAAGACATGAAGGGAAGCCCATACATCAAGATAAGTGCTTTAAACCATCAGCCTCACATGGCTGCTGTTTTTTTTTTTCTTTTCTGTGTGCTACAATTGGAAGACTTTTGTGTCCAGCATGAGCCGGGCAGATCAAGCTGCTGATGAGCTTCACAGACGGTGGGGGAAACATCTCTTTGCAAAGAAAAAAAAAAAAAGAAAAAACAACCTGTCTGTCAATTCCAAAAAATGTGCCACCCCCGCCTTTCCTCCCATATCCAATATATGGCCCGAAGAGAAGAAAAACAAATCTCTTGCACATATTATTCCCTTCAAGCAAACTGAGGCTACATTGTCTCAGGAGGTCTCGGGAGGAATCTTCTACTGCAAGGTCAGACGAACACAGACGCCTTCAGGCAAATGCTCCAGAAGAAGAGAAAAAAACTTTTGTTAGGGGAATAAAAAAAAAAAAAAAGGTACACCTTTACTGTTTCCACACCAAAATAGGAATGTCAGAGAAATCACGCATGGTCCCCCGAAGGATTAGTATCAAAGGCAATATAGACGTGTGTTCAAATAAAAAAAAAATGAAATAAAATAAAAATAGCATAAATGTGAAAATCGAACACATTCAAGCAAAGAAACGATACAATTAGGTAATTCGTTTTGATCAATCGCGTTTCCAATGTCAACATGTCAAAGTAGCTCCTGCAACCACAACTGCTAGCGTAGCATCCGGCGGTGTGACAAGAGCCACGGATGAATTACACCCGAAATGTTCCTGCCCCTGTTCTCATAATGTTAAACATAATGACACAAGGTGGGGAAATTGGAGCAAGCAACAGCAAGAGATAGAAAATGAATATAATCATTCAAGTGTTACATGGGAGAAAATGGCCCAAGATGAAATTTAACAAAATGATCTCATTATCGGAAATCCGCCGGGAGCCGTTACTGTCTTAAATGTTCGTGTAACAAATGACGGAGGCTCTTTTCCTTTCGCTTGACTTCCTCGTATAAAGTGATACGGCTAACGTTAGCAGACTGCGAACCTTGACGTTTTCCTCTGACGGACTGTCGCTCAAATCAAAGTGTCTTTTAGTGAAAATGACACAGAATATAATGGGTTCAATTTATGCGCGGCAAAAGTTAATTTAACAAAGACCTCATTCTCTAAAGTATCCAGACACGGCTATAATACGGCACGCAACACGCAAAGTAATATCGCGCGCGGTGATTTGTTTGCACCGAGGGGATAAATCAGCATAAAAAGTCTGCATTAAAATGGCAGCGGAGGGACGCAGTGTGATACTTAACAATTCACTCCGGGGGAAACGCGAGGCCGTTTGACCTCTTCAGACATCCCATTAGTAAATTAAGAATCACTCCCAATTACCAGACAAGCATCTCTTCACCTTCCCCGGGAGGTCTGCCAGTGGCGCTACGGAATGCTCAACAGCAAAGCAAAGCGTCTTATCATAAAAAACATCTTAAGCACCAGACAAAGACTCGCTTGTGGGAGTAATTGCCGCGTAAACACTTGCCACTTATTTAAATTAAAACTCAAATTTGGGGAACACCGGCAAGAAGCTTTTACACCGCATTCTCCGACTTGTTGTCTTTGGTTTTAACGGCATCGACGTAGAAAGTCAACCTGCCGATTTTCACCCTTTTGTGCTACTCCAGAGTTGAGACGGAGGTGGGACGGGAAACGAATGACTTGAGGACTAATTGGCTCAACGCCTGATACTGGCATCATTTAATTATCGGAATCGAAAATATATATATTTTTTGTCACAGTTTATTTTACAGGATCTTTGATTGCGAATTCCTGCAGTGTGTAAACACAATCATTTCCCAGAAATAATAAAGTTAGCAAGAAGACTCAGCATCTCATAAAACACAACAACGGAGAACTTTGGATCGCAGGAAACGTTTTTCCACATGGATTTTTTTTTTCCACCCAGTATAATAACTTCATTGTTTTAAATTCAGATGTGTTCCAATGTCAACCGTCCCTCCCCGGATGTATCATGGCTATCGAGCCTGATAGTGCAGAAATGAAGGTCAACTACGTGATTCAGAAAGTTTCCCCATCTCCAGAGATTTCGGAAGGAGAAATGGAGAAATTTACAAATGCCGTGAGCACGGGTGGCGTGATGACCCTGGAACACAGCCTTGCTTTTTCTATCCTCTGTCTCCACCAAGTGAATGCTTTCAATTCCAGGCCCTGATATATGTGAGCAAGCCTCCCGTGAATGAGGGCCGCTGTCTGCTACGGGTTGGCGGCAAGCAGTGTGTCGTTGAAGATGGCTTCGGGCTGTCCATGTGGCGGACTTTGGAGCTGAACAAAGACGCAGGAATGTGAGGTCAGCAACCGACACGGGGGCTGTTCTGTTGGGCGCCAAAGGAAAAAGTCATGAGAAAGAAAAGCAATCCTTCCTCAGTAGTAACATCGACTCAAGAGTCCAGGTCTAGGATTTTTTTTTCCCCATCGGAATAAAGGACACATCATGGCCAAGAGATTAAAATCAGCCACCAGGGGGAACCCCGGTTCAAGACCCTCCCACCCGTACTCACAACTGCCATGGCCTTGAGCAAGACGCTGAGATCCTGAACTGCCAGTTAACAGGCCAGAAACTGACCTCTGAACTCTATTAGTCATCGACACCCATGTCACTCACCTGGCCAGCTCCAACCTTTGAATCCACACACAATCAAAGTCACAGTTATTATAATGTGGATGTTGAGGATGGCAACCCTAGTGGACAACAACAGTCCGTTTTCTCGTTGATAAATGCAAAAATCAACCCCCCCCCCACAGATCTGAACAGGATAAACAATGTTGAGAATGGATGGAAGGATGGACCGAAGGACTCACAAAATTCGCAACAGATGTGGCAAAAGTGAACACAGCCTTTGAACCCGAACAGAGCTTGCTTAAAAAAAAAACAATGGATCCGTGTTTCATTTATGGGCCAGAGGCTTTGAATGAAAGCACAAAAGCTGTGTTGACCCGAGTGACTTCTCCCAAACCCGGACAAAGCCCAAATAAAAGTCTGATACAATAGTATTAGCGTTGGACTTTAATGACTTTATGGGCTTGCGTCGCATGCATCAGAGATGGAGCGCTAACCTCTTTTTATGAGTCAGTAAGAGCCCCCCTGCCGCAAACACCGTGGTGTCTCGGCCCCTTGCTTTGCCTTTCCAAATGTATAAGATAACATTTTAATAACAAAAGAACATTCATTAAGTGTCATTTAAAAAACAAAAGCTCAGGTCCCCGCAGTCGTTCTCCAAGGTAGCTGCGTTGTCACCGCAGCTAACGGAGCCCTCTTCAGGAATTCATTAAAGCGCCGCAATGACTCTAATGGAGAATTTGAACAAAGATTCGGTTATAAGATGGGTGTGGCCACCGGCTTTTCAATTTGGAGGAGTGATTTCCTTCTTTCTGGAAAACACACGCGCGTGGGTTGCACACGGAGTGCAGAAACAGGGAGCGGCGGCTCCCTCGAAGGGAGGGAGGGAGGGAGGAGTGTTCCTCCATATTAATGACAAAGACAGGAACAGGAGCAAGAAGTCGCCATCATACACTCATTTGCTTGAAAAGAGACGACTACACAATACAGTCGGCGGGAGTCCGGTGAAAGCTAAGGGAGGGTGGGGGGCTTCAATGACAAAAGACGAGGCAACCTCACTTTTTTTTTTTGTGTCTGCCCAATTTCTTGGTCTTCACCAAAAAACCCGTTCCTTCTACTTTTGTGCATGTCAATGGGGCAGTTCCTGCATTTAGAAAGCAGCGCCGCGGCAGGGCAGCGTGAACCCGCTGCCATTATTTCTGAAACAATGCAACTCTTCAGATAACAAATAAACCATTATTATTTGTTATTTTTTTTGCACAACACAAAGGAGAAGAGCCCATGGCCAAAATAAGAGAAATAGCAATAGCACGGTAATCTTAAGCTACTGGATGCAGCTCAAAGTGAGTTTAAGCTTTTGGATTCAAAACAGACAACTATTATTGCAATTTGAGACTTTAATTTAATCCTCCTTACATCTATTGCAGTGAGTAACCTCCATATTTTTTAAACATGTTTTAAAACCCAATGATAAACATTCAATGTGCATTTCCATGGAATATAGAGCATAAATGTGCCCAGAACATTCCGGAAAAACAGAATAGTCATGATTTAAAAGTTTATACTGTACCGTGACACAGATGCCATTCATTAGCTTGCTTGTAGCACTTTTGGCTTATGCTAGCATTATGCTAGCAGAGAGAAAATAGTGTTAGACAAAGTGTTTGGTTAAAGAAACAGTATAATGTGTTTTATTCTCTTAATTACGTGTTTGGTGAACAAACCAGTTTGGTATGTATTTGACAAGCTGGTATTGTGTGTCATAGTATTTTTTTACAGGTTCAAGATATCAAATGACCTGCCTGAAAAGGTGTGGGAAACTTTTTCAGTTAGTGAAGCATTAGGCAACCATTTGTTCCCCAACATGAATTCCCAACCGAAATGAAACAAAAAAAAAAGCTTGCGGCTTTAAACAGGTGTCAACGTAAAAGAGCCTATCTTCACCTGACTGGCAAATTAAAGCAAGATTGGACGCCTGAAGAGGCTATTTCAACGGGGATCAAAATGGGGGGGTAAGAGAATGTGTCCCGTAGAAATGCGCTATAAACGGGTCGATGCAATCACCAAAAGTGTAATCAAGATTTACTTGCTGCTGCTCTACTGACAATCTCGAGTGTAAAACTGTCAAGGGTGAACAAAAGAGCCCCCCTTTTCACATTGAATTATTCCCTGGGAACCATTTTGTTTTTTCATTCACTCAAGGCAACGTCAGTCATACATCTCCTGGCTTTGACACAGTGGAAGTTAAGCCGTTTTCTTGCAGGAAGTTCATTTTCCTCCATGGCATCTGTGACCGACCGGCAGCGACTAAAACCGGCTCGGCAGAGTCGTAATCGAATCACCAACAATAACGGTGGAAAGCCGAGAGTCGTGTATCGCATGGTGAGTGAGCGCTTTGCTAGCGACAAATGCACGCACAACGGGAAACATAAAGAGACACGTGCGGGGGCCCTCCACGGTGACTAAAACAAACACTCTCGCGCACACCACACACACGACCACCTGTTCGGCCGGGTAGGAAAAACAAAACAAAAAAAACTGCGGGCGTTGAACCTCTCCGTGCTCCCTCAAGGTTACTGTTTTCATTCGAGTGGGCTCTTAAATGTTAAAGTGATTTGCACATCGCGCGACGGCTCGCCATTAGGACTCAAAATCGAGTGGCGCCGCACGGCGCGGACGCAGTTCGCTGTCTGCGACAAATGACTGTCATTACAAGACAATTAAGAAGGGAGGCTGTCAGAGACGGACTGTATTTGGGGAAATTATCAACATAATAGAAGATGAGCAAACACAGAAAGACAGGAAGGGCGGAAGCATCGATTAGCTTGGGTGGATTGTGAGTGAGCGATGCATAAAACAATGGAGCATGCTACGCTAGTACATGGTGTTCTAAAGAAAACAAAGTGATGTCACGTATGGGGAGAGTCGAACAGCAGCCGCGAAGACCGATCAAAACCGTTCTGATCCTGAACTTGAAGCAAGAGTTCGGAACAGCCACGCATGTGCCACGAGAGAGATCTGAAGTATCGTGGCTGGTATCGGTAGCAATCGTGAGCACTCGATATCGATAACTGGTATCTGTACTAATTCCATATTTCATTCATTGATTTGGATATTTTCAGGGCTGTACTACAATGATCACACACACACACACACACACACACACACACACACACACACACACACACACACACACACACACACACACACACACACACACACACACACACACACACACACAGGCGCTGGAAGGAAGTCCCGCCACTCCATTTGATTTACAGCCGGACCTGGCCCGTTTGGATTTGCCGCTCTTGTCGTTGGGCGGGGTGTGCACGTCCCCTCAAGCCCGCGACAGCAGATTAGTGAAAAAAGTGAAAGCGACATGATAAACAGTATGTACACTATATAAACTGTCACTCCGAGACAGCCGTTTCATTGAAGTTCAACTAATGACAATCAAGCAACGGCAACAAAATCCAACCTCTTAACGGGAATTCAAATTGTTTATTTCCTCCGTGCGGCCTCACAATAAGTTTCAAGGCCACACAATGCGTCAAACCCACAGCGTGAATGCAACAATCCCTTGAGCGACTTTCATTGTTGCATCTCAGCGGCTTTGTGTTCTTCCACGGCAGATAATGGCGTTGCCGGGGCGCGCACTCGTCTTACATTCCGTCCAGCCGGAATCCATCAGAAACTCAGCCGTCACGCGCTCGTTGACACTCGAAATAAGCTACTTTACACTTGCAATTCCGCTGCGACGGTCAACTATGGCACATTCCGAACAAATTAGGGTGACATTGTAAAAATATCAGTTAACCAGTTGTACTCACTATAGCTAACAATGCCAACCGCTAAGTAGCTTGTAGCTACTACGCCAATACTTCTAACATCTTTCCACATGTTTCTACTGTCTCAAAATTACATTGAAATTTATATTTGCCGCCATTTTGTTTATTTACAAAGTGCAAGCAGCTCCTTGATTCATTCTACTCACTGTACAAGTATTTTTTTTAATTTGAAACAGTGAACCTTTGTGGTTGTTTTTCCAGATACAAAATTGATAAATCTACAAAATACAAATATATACTTTTCAAAATAGCTGTTTTTTGCACTTGAATGATAGTTGGGGATGTTTAAATAGTAGAAGAAGAATGCTATGGTTGCACCAATACTGTTTTTGACACTAATTCACCATTAAAGATATCTGATTTATTTCAACGCATGTATCAGTTTGACATCGCTTAAAAAAAACCATTTCCTGAGAATGAATAATCTAAATTAGAATACTCCACAGAAACCATTTGGGAATTTTCTCATTACAGGACTAATAAAGGTGCGTGTGTACTCTAAAGGTCAATCAATTTAAGCTGGAAAACATCAATTGTGTTTCCCAGATTTTTTAAGGGATGTTTTGGGTAAATCTGAACAAACATTCAGTAAGGGAACGTGTTTGACTTATATGCTTCACCTGTATATCGTCACCGAGCCAATTATTTACTGGCTGAGCAGACGGCCGATACCGACAGCCTGTTTATTTTAGCACCAATGACAAGAAAGTGAAGTACAGCTGCAGCATTTTTTTTTTTAGTCAAAGACCAGGCAGACTTGTCAGGACCGCATCTGAATTTTTCACAAAGGGATAGTTTTCATGTCTTTTAAGGGGAGGGGGGGGTGGATTTGAGGAGAGGGGCCCATCTGCTTTCTTGTGGAGAGAAGGCGAGATGGGACACGCACACACAGCCGCACACAACTTGTCAACCGTGCCATGAAGCCTTCAATTAAAAGGAGCCTCCGACATCCTGCCGCGCAAGTCTGGACGGGACGCGGAGCGGGATGAAAGAGGGGATCCATCTCAGGTGAAATCGGGTGGGTGGGTGTGTGAGAGCCCCCCCCACCGCCCCCACTAAGTCCATTAGTGGTGGAAGAGCCCCACTTGCTTGACAAGTAATACCAGCTGTGACACCGAGCGCAGGATGGCTGTGCGTTCTGCGGTAAGGGAGGGGAAGGGCGTTTTTTTTGTTGGGGTGGGTTGGGGGTAGGGTGGAGATGAGGGAGTGAACAAAAAACCTTTTCCAGACTCTTCCTGGAGAGATTTAGGGCTGAGTTTGTCTTTTTATGTGGCTCGTAAGCACAGATTTGAGAGCAGGGGTGGGCAACATATGGCCCGTGTGCAACATAACATCCAGCACTGCATTCGAAAAAGAAATTCAACCGCGCTTAACCTACAGATGCTCGTAATCATGAACAGTTGTTGATTCATTACTTTTAATATCAATTTTGCACAGCCCCGAGGACTTCACAAAATTGAAATGGCTGCGGCGCTCATCTGTTCACTCGCGATAAACATCGCTTGTTGAGTTTATGTTTATCGATGATCTCATCCAGACTCCATTATTTAAATGAGGACTCGCAGTTCTACCCCGTGATCATTCAAGAAGAACCTCGAGCCGAACTGAGGCGGGTGACCATCTGTTGTGTGCACGCGTTTACACCATCACTCCCTAAACACACACACAGAGCAGCAGGCGGGGCCGTAAAAGTCTGACCTCGACCCGGTGCACTTCTCCACCATGTGAAGATGTGAAGCACGGCACGGCGGTGCAAAAAATACTCATTTGTTTCCTCACAAATAAATGGAGTGATAGGTGTTACTCGGGGGTCAATTTCCAGCAGAAACAGCTGTGGCGTGACTGAGGCTGAGGTCAGAACTACGAGTCCAGTCCCTTGAGCTTCTGCATTCTTTGCTAATAAATAGGCAGGCAGTAGTGTGGAAAAAAACGGTTCCGCTACCTGTTGGCCTGCAGGCGAGGAACTGAGTTAGAAAGAAACACATTAAACTGATGCTGCAGAACCAGTCCCAGCATCCATAACCACATGCCGCATTCCCAGCCCATTAGAACCTGCACCACAGGAGCCGTCTGACCTTTTAGCAAAACTATCAGACAGCCCCGTCAAAACCACTGATCGTAATCCCAGTAATCCAGGAAGCTCAATCCAGCTGCATAAAACACGAGTGCAAGCACATGAAACTGAAATCATAGCCTGAACTCATGCTCAGCCGGAGCTCACAAAAGGGAACTAGCGTCACATGATGATGGGCATGAACTAGTCATGCGCTATGTATGCAAGTCATCCAGGGGTAATACACACTTGTGGGAAAACAAATTAAGCACATATTGATTATGAAAGTCACTGAAGGAGTTATTTTGACTGTCATGCCACTCGGTGATGGTGTGAATGTGAGTCTATAGCCCAAGGGCCATATGTTGCGCACCGAATCAAACCGAAGTCCAATATTTGCCGCCTGAATTGGCCTTGATGCGTTCACGGACCAGAAAACAAACTCGGAAACCAGATAAATCACAGAATGAAAACGGGGGGGGGGGGGGGGGGGGGCGATAATCAACGGTTATACTCAAGAGGTTTATAAGTTTGAAAAAGCTAAGACACACAACGTTTAAAACGATATTTTTTAGAATTGGGGGTAAAATGAAAATTTGAGCCCCCCCTTCCAAAATGCTAAAACGGGTTGCTAGTTAACTTTTCGTCGGCACCTGCGCGCGCGTGGCATGCGCCACGTTATCCCCCCCCAGAGGCAGCCAGGAGCACACGGAAGTCGGTACAATCATCCCATAACCACTCGGGAACGCCATTTAATGTCTTAAGATATCAAAATAAGTCTTACCTTGGCGGAGAACGGTTGCGAAGAGAAAGACGAGGGAGCCCAGGGAGCCGACGGACAACAAGTGCATGGTGGCGGGTCTAACGCGGAGTGGTGGGGGTCCTCGAGCAGCAAGAAAAGAAAGAAGGTGGGTTCCCACGGCGAGTTGTTATTGATGAAAATGTCTTTTAGTGATCCTGGAAAGCGTTGAAAACAGTTGAGGTGAGTTTTTTCGGGCGGGGGGGACGTGGCGCACCAACTCGAGAGCTGTAGCCAGTAGTGCTGGAACAGGTAAGAATGAAGAGCGCAGCGAGAGAGGAATGGACGGCGGGAGGAGGGGGGAAGAAGGGGGGGGCACTTTTGTTTAAACCACGCCTCCATCCCCCCACCCCCCTACACACACCCTGGCAGACATACATTCTCCCCCCCCCCATTCAAACAAGTGCTCTCGACCACCATCTGACGACCCCCCCCCCCCATCATGCTCCCCTCCTACTCGTCCTCTCAACCTCTTTACACTTATCACAAACATTTCCCTCTTTCTCTTTATCAACATCTGCAACACACATACACACAGTGAGTGGCGCGAATGCAAAACCGCCAGAATATGAAATTCAAGGAGGACCAGTGCCATTCAAACGGATAAGTTCAACCCCCCCCCACTCACTACCAACATCGCCACTTGTCATTTCGATGTAAAAACACCTTTATAAGTGAGTCAGCGAGGTGCTAAAAAGTGTTGTTCGTTCATTTTGCCAACAAAAGTAACGTCCGGCGCAAGCAACGAAGAGCAAC
>NC_051098.1:14847463-14887463 GCF_901709675.1 Syngnathus acus | reverse complement strand
TGCCGTGACAAATTCCCTGCGAATCCATTGTGCACGGCGACGGAAAGTGCTTCTGTGAAATCTAAAACCCTTCTGGTAAAAGCGTTTTCACACCTTTGTTTTAATTATCAGATCTTCAAGCGCACTTTCGATCAGAGCATTTTCAGATTCAAATATACCGTGTGCCACGTTTGAAGTATTGTAGGTGGAAATGGATCAAGTGATGCACAAGGCAGTACTGCCAATTGTGATGTGGTTGATATATTACACGCAGACCCATTTTTGCTCATCTTCACACAGGGAACGTACGGTACGGTGGCCCCAAAGGGACGAATGACCTCGTAGCATGTGCAAAGTGCTGCCTTACCAAAACTGTGGTGAGTTACTGACTTCTCGAGGGAGTCTTGCGTGTCAATGTGTAATGTTTACGACATTATGTAGTCTGCTATGTAAGATTAGTTTTGGAACCGTAAAGAAAACATATACAGTATCTGACCAGTCCAGGTGGACTACAAAAAAACTTGCCTTTAATGGACGTATTTTTTCAGCATAGTTTTCAGAATTTTTTGTCGCAAAAAGAGGAGACATTCAAATTGTCTTTTTAAAAAATAAAACTAATACCAGAATAACGTCAGAATACCTCGACATCAAAAGATGAACATTTTCTGTTGTTGGGGGTCCATTAGGGGGCTTTGCAAATGACTCACCTCACTCGGGCCCTGCCACCTACGCCATTGCACAAAACTAATTTGTGGACCGAGCCAGCGTCAGCTGTCTAAAAGACAATTCAGAGGCGCTATAGGTGAAATGTTCTCCGCCCGTCTGCTATTTGTCATCTGCGTGGGATGTACAGTGGCGCTGCTGTCGTGTGATACGGCCGACCCGGCGTGGCGGGCTACTGCGCCGCCACCTCCTGTATCCCGCTTGGTTAAATTACCTGGCTCCGTCCGTCAATGTAATTCCCTAGCAACATGAAAGGCGGCTTCCTCCATCTGCAAAGTGTCGAGCGGGCTGCTTTACATCTGTCAGCTGCCACCGTTGTTTATTTCTCACCTCGGCCTGAAACTATTCGTTGGCTTGTCACTTAATGGCGGCGGGGGCCGTCACCGGTGCGGACGGCGGCACTTAAACGCCGCCTGCTGCCGCCTTCGCCTTTGAACAACCACCCAAAGTAAATACAAAGCGTACACATTCTTGTTATCCTTCTTTTAAGACGGTAGCAGATATTCTGAGGTTAAACTTCAATCGCCTTCTCTTGATTATCCGCGAATCTCAAATGCTCGACGAAATCTCCACTTAAATGAAAGATGGATTTTGTTATTGCGATTCTTTTAATTAAAAACAAACTTCAGAACTTCAAAGGTGAAGTTGATATACAGTTTTTTTTTTTTTGCTCCAATTAAGTCAATAAAAGTGCTTGTATAGAAAAACATAGAAAAAAATGAAAATGGCTTTTCTTGCGTAACAACACAACCAGCCGGTGGTCTTTGCGTCCCGCTATGGCCGTTTGGGAGCGTGTCCAGATGTTCCATGTTGGTCATGAAGAACTCCAGCAAATGTTTTGCCGGAACGTCACGTACGCCTCGATAATCTTGCTCCCGCTTGGCAGTTTGACAAAGTTTCTTCACAGGAGTCTGACAGAAATTTGTACAGTGGAACCTCGAGACTCGAGCGCCATAAAATCAGCACAATTGACAGATTGGCCAACATTTACTGTGGAAATTCCCCATGAAATATGTAAAATGGAACATAATCAATGGTTTCATTTGGCTAGTTGTAGAAAATCGAAATTGAAAGTTTTGACAAAAAAAAAAAAAAAAAGAATTGCGGAGGAAAAAGTGCAAGAGATTCAAAATGTACTGAAATATTTCCAACTTTTTTTTCATATCGTGCTTAAATGTTTGACCCATTTTTTATTGAACTAAAAACATGCCAGTCTGGACGCTTTTGACATTGAAGGAGTTTATACAAGCAGCGCACGCTTTCTGCTACTTCTTCACTCACAAATAAAAACATCGGCGCTTGATGAAGCAGCAGCATCAACAGGAAAAGAATCATTAAGTCAGTGACTCACTCACTGATATGCTGTCAGTTAATGTGAATCTGTGGAATCAGCGCTTGCTTATCCAATATAATATTGTCTAATTTGGCTTTTAAACGCTGCCTTGCATTTACGGCTCCTCATCATAACCCCTGCGGAGTATTTCGTATCGTAAAAACCAGATTTGAGCCGTACCTCGTTTAGGCATACAAAGGTTATTTCGAGCCAATCACCCTCTGTAATAAGAAGTCATAAAATGGAAAGCGCGGCGCTTGAATGGCGGGGGCCACATCATCTACATGTGAAACACAAGTCGGAAAATGAGATAGGATGAATCGACGCGCCCGACAGATAAGATGGAATTTCTAAAATTCCATCAATAATAGCATTTTGCGGTGTAGCTAGTTAGCTTTCTAAAATTCCATCAATAATAGCATTTAGCTGTGTAGCTAGTTAGCGTTCTAAAATTCCATCAATAATAGCATTTAGCCGTGTAGTTAGCTTCACTAATATTTAATTAGGCCGCCGCTATGGATTTCAAATAAAACATTTAGCTGGTTGCTAGCGACACATATTTTTAAATTTTACATTAATCAATATCCAAAGACATGAAGAGGCTTGCACCAGCAGAAGGATCGTTTCTATCCACTGTCCATCTATCATTAGATTTCCCTCGTCACTACTGAGAGGATGTTGTAAGAGAGGAAGTTTATTTTCCTCCGACAAGTAATTTGCTGGCGCCGATCGGGACTTTCTTTTTTCATTGGCTTCATTGACAGCTCAGCACTTGAAAACTCAATCCATCTACATCCATTTCTTGTTCTCTTCTTTGACATGATGCCCATAATGTTCAAGTTGAGACTTTGCAGTCAGGCTTTTAGAACAAGCTAGCTGGCAATCTTGCCTTCCTTAAAGTCAACCTCTACAGTATTTGGTCACAATATAAAAAAAAATATTTTTTCCCTTCATTTTATTGTGTGCTCTTGAATGGAGAAAAGAAAATTGCCCCTGATTTCATGTAATTATAAGCAAAATCACCTCGATTGCTCCAGCTTGACGCCCTGTGGTGGGGACACAATCCTAAATTGTTATGAACGGTACTCGAACGTAATGAACTAAGTGGACCACTTATGCACTTTTGTCCCCATTTAGCAGCAAAGTGTGAAAGTGCAGCCCGCAGCAGACACGCCTCGGACAAGGCACGGCCACCTCAGGCACCGCTCGCACTTGTATCAAAAGTTTAAAACGGCGACGACAGATGTAAGATATGGAGTCTTTTAGCGATCGCTAGCCTCGGGCAGGTTTTAGGGGCCATTTACATCGTAGTGAACAGCTGCGGGTTTTAACAAAGCCCTCCGCCGTGCCTTCCGTGCCCAGCTGAAGCATTGTCATGGGCACGGCATGGAGCTGAAGGGGAAACCCGGGCCGAAACAGAGCCGACTGTTATGCTAATGAAGGTGGTTGTCGGTGGGTGTGGTTAATTGCGGTCTTCTGTGGAAGGTCAGTGGCGCGTATGAACTCGGCGGGTCAAAGCCCGAGGCCTAACGGAGATAATGTCTGCCTGGTTTGAAGTAACAAACAAGACCAGACCCTCAGGGCAAAGATGGTCTCATCCGGCCGCATTCCAAAGACGGGTAGGGGGAGGTGGGGGCGGGGGGGGGGGGGGGGTTATGTCTTGCAACGGGCTGTGTTTAAATAGGCGTAATCAGATTTGAGTCAGTTGAAGGCTGGGCTAGGTCTGCATTGTTGTCCCAACAATGAGCAGCTTAAGGTGACACCCGGAAGGTGCTTCTTTTGCACCCTGCAAACAAGGCGACTTTAAGTAAGCAAACTTTGTGTGTCGCTAAATGGCGCTGAAAAAAAACGCAGGAAGAAAAAAGGCAAAGTAAAAACATAAAATAAAATTGTATAAAATGGGTTAAAAGTTGTAATCGTACAATAATCGTATTTTTCCAAGAAAAAAAAATTAAAACATTTTCTTAGAATAAAGATTTTTTTTTATCAAGTAGAAACTCATAATCTTACAAATAGTCAATATTTTCCAGACACATGCCCAAATATAAAAAAAACAAAAAAATTGAGTAATTTTACAGGTCAAACTGGTTCAATGGTGTCAATTCTCCAGCGATCTTGTCGGAACATTGAGTCACCCCAGTTATTGATTTCAAAATAATCCCACACAAGACGGTCAAGTCAAGCAGGTCAAAGTTCAAAAGACGCTCCTGTCGACCATAAGCTCTCTGGCTGCGAGGCAGTCGGCGCTCCTAAGTGACCTTCTCCCAGGACAGGATATCTGACCCCGGAGGAGCCTGGGGGCACGCAGGTCAAAGGTTACAAAAGTACAGGCATGACATTTTCTGCTAACGTGCCTTGACATCATTTCAGAAATCCAATTGGGTTCAAGTTACAACATAACCTATGTAAAGTAATATTGCAAAAACTCCACAAACCTGAACGAGGTCGCTCGAGGGCCACATAATTCGACAACGTGTGAAAATGACTGTTTTCCCAACTCGTATTTACTGAGCCACCTCTGGACAAAAAAAAATGAATTTGACACTCTTGCTCTTGAACGTGTTGTTTTGTATGTTCAACAGGATACGTAGATGTCCTCATATTTGCAACATATCGATTCTCGTTATCATGTCTCCTCTCCTCAGGCGGTGGCATTTGGACATCTGTTGACGGCGACTCCAAGCCATCGCCAGCTGACACTGGCTGAAATTGTTTCTTCGTGTTGAGGGGGGATCAAAATGTCAAAGTCTGCGCCGGCTCAGAAATTGGATCACGAGGAAGTGCTGGAAAGTGTTTGACGACATCAGATGTGGGCTTAACCCTGACTCCTGAAGCTTCAGCTTCCCAAATCCCTGGCCCCGAAAGAACTCCGGGAGATGATGAAGGTTTGTTTGGATTCTGTGTTGAGTCCAAAGGGGAAACAATGGCGTCAAATATGCTAATTTATAGCGCCGCCACTGTGGCGTCACTTGAGACGACTAATCTGATTTACTTCTCCAAAGAGATTTCATCTGGAGTGTAATTACAGCGGCCTTAAGTGGATCAAAATATACATTTGAGTGATTGTTTGTGACCTGCGACGAAATTGAGGGTTAACGTGGTGAATTCAATTCACTTAGGACAACTTGGTTATCGCCCAAACAGCGGCAGCTAAGAGAACGCAACGGGACGGATATTGGGCCTCATGGCAAGGGCTTTTAAAAATATCAGTCTGCGCTTTGCTTTGGAATATGCGCAGCAAAGGTCTCTCCGGAGTCTTTGATAAACTACACTTGACCATGCGGGTTGACAGCAACATGATGAGCTAAAAGCACTTTCTTTTTTTCTTTTTTTTTTAAATGCCTTGCATTTGGCTTCTATTCGTGGCCGAGAGGGAGCGAGTTCAAAAGCAAACAGCAACTATTAACTTATTTTGCTCGTATCAACTCACTCTGTTTACTGCTATCGACGTAAATATTTGTCGAGGAGTTTTTTTCCAACGAGGTAGCCGTGGACGAAGCTCTCGCCCAGCTCGAAATTCCGGTTTGTAAAGCACTAATGGATGGCGACATTGTGTCACTTTTGAGTTGAGATTTGCGCAATTTTTAAGAAGTTAAAGGGGAAGTCAAGTCGGAAATGTTCTTCACAATAATATGTTCTATTAACCCTCATTAGTCTAATAAAGCTATTATGATTCATATGGTGTGTGTGGAAAAAGACTAATGAAACCATTTTTATCCATCTCAGGCGTCGGCCATTTTGTCTTGTACTGCTGGCGACTGAACATGACATCACAGTTGCTTGTAAACGTCACATGACCAAACCCAGAAAACAGGTGAGCCAGCATGACATTTGGATTTTTCTTCTTAATTGTTCTTAGCCAAAGGCACCATTCAACAGAGTGCCACATTTAGACACATTTTTAACTTGAGTTTTAAGATCAGAGAGTGAATCCTGGCTTGCCATGT
This sequence comes from Syngnathus acus, assembly GCF_901709675.1. Taxonomy (NCBI): domain Eukaryota; kingdom Metazoa; phylum Chordata; class Actinopteri; order Syngnathiformes; family Syngnathidae; genus Syngnathus; species Syngnathus acus. The sequence continues at coordinate 14,881,481 of NC_051098.1, read as the reverse complement.
CGATTATGTGGGAGAAAAATAGCAACGTGTTTAGGCTGATTGTTTGCCGCTTGCTTGAAGCTGCAACGTGCGTCATCTCTAAAAATGTTTTTTCTTTTCCCGAGAGGACTGTTTTTGCATTTGCTATCAAATCCACCGAGTGACATGAATAGTCAAAATTGTTCATCCTCCTTATGTGCGTCGCCTCTTCACAACTAAGTGACGTTTCCTAACGACTTGCTGCCAAAAGTTGACGAAGGACAAAGTAAAGATGGCATTTTGCTAACACCTTCAACACAACTTTGTCAAATATCCCAAGGATGTTCCCTTAACTAATTAGTAGGATTTTTTTGTTTTGCTTTTTTTTTTTTTGGAATGCACTGTCAAGCATCATTGAAACTTGTTTTTCAAATTCTAAAAAAAAAAAAAAAAAAAAAAAGCTACTTCTTGGCTCAAATTATTAATGGAGAAACACAGGAGCAATACATGAAAATATTATGAACTACCATTCTCAGGCCACTGAATCGAGCGCTTGTTCCGGTTGTCCTAGAATTCTTCTAGTTATTTCCAAGACCGCCAGCCCACAGTAAAGAATATTCGCAAACATGAACTTTCATGGTTATGTTTTAATAAATTATTATCTCTGTGACACTTCATTGCTACACCTGTGCAGTCTTAACAAAATCCATCCATTTTCTATAGCGCTGATCCTCATTAAGCCCTCAGGTGAGAGAGGAGGCAGGAGCGGTCATAATATCCAAGATACGGTATGACCCCAGAGGATCCATCTAACCTAGTTTCCGAGCTGAACTCCGCGGCTAATATTAGCAACGGAGGCTCATATGGGTTTGATATAGCGTGTGACAAAAAACGGGGTACAATGTACCAACAAAAGATCGTCGTTAAGGTTGAGATTGAAATTTTAGTGACATTTTAGCAGCGTTAGCGAACTGAGGGAAAACCGGGTCGCGAGACAATTTTGGTTCAAAGCATCATCTTGTGCCATTCAAGCCAATTGAATTTTCTCGGAATCTCGAATGCGAAAAAACACACCAAATCTTTAAATTTAAACCATATGTTTTGCTTTATTTTGGACTTTTTTCAGGACGATAACATCAACGTGTGATGATAACCACTCGGCTAGAAAGTCAACGTTCTGCAACAGAAAATGAGTCTGGCGGCTCAGGAAAATAAGAGCGATTTGCAACGTGACAAAAGCGAAATCCGACGCATTTCAGCTTCAAAACTAGCAAGTCTTCGTTCTACCTGAAGAGACAAAACAATGGGAAAAGTGCCAGGATGTGGATAGCAAGACTATTCTCACTTTAAATGTTGACCTTGTCTCTTTCCATCACACTTGTTCAAAAACTAATTAAGTACTTTTTCCCTGCTCAGAATCCATTGAACAGACTCGTGTTAATTACAAATATATCTCGCACATCGTCTGGGAAAAAAAAGTGACAGGTATTTTAAATGAAAGATCAGAAGTGTTTTCTTTTTCCCCCCTTGAATGTGTTGGAAATTAATGGTTTGTTGCCCTCGTGATAGTTTCCAAGGTTGGTGAAAATGAAAGGAATGATTTGTTCAGCAGGGGCAAAAAAAAAAAAAAAAAACACAAGGGGGGGAACCTTAAAAAGGTTGTCTAATTAGAGACCGACACAGGCAAGCTGACTCATTATCAGACAGCGCAGACACACAGCGTGCAAACGGGAGGGATGTTGATGAGGGATGGCTTTAGTCCTCCCCTTCATCTCCCGTACGTCAACACAAGCGGGGCGGCGGGACTTAAGACAAACTGTCGGGATGTGACAAGTGCGTATTTCACGGCGAATGCCGCTTTTGTTCTTACGGGCCGGATTCATTCTTTGGGCCACGCAATTGGCCACGGCAATGCTTCTTTGTCTTGCACGGGCACAGGAGACTTTGGTGACTATCGTAAAATAAAAAAATACTTATTTTATATTATATTAATTTTTATATTATATTTTTATGTTATAATTAATTAATTATTATTAATATTTTTCTATATGTGCAGGATATATCAGGGATGGCCTCTTGACTAATTATTTTTTTGTTTTTGGACAATCCCCCTAAAAATTTCAATAGACACTAATGAACTCGTTCGCTACCAATGACGGGTAAAGACGTCAAGGTTTTTTTTTTTAACTGGGCTGATAGAAAAATTGTGGCGCAACTCAACATTCAAGCTGCCCATCACTTCACTTGACTGTTGGCATATGGATCGTACTTTTTTTTGTTTTTTAACTGCCCAGTCAGATTTTACTTTCCACATGTAATCTACCGTAATTTAAATTCATATAGCTGGCCGACAGTAACATTCTCTGTATTCTATTAATGTTGTCATATTATTAATGACATATTGCCACCCCGAAAGCTTCGGAACTGCTTCGATTAACATCCGCGGCACCGTTACAGTTACCTGTTGTTGTTTTTTTAGTATTGCTGTTTTCTATAATTACGACGTGACAGCTAAGAGCTGGATTAAGTCAGGCAAATCCCCTTTAAAGGCCCAAATACCAACTGCACTGCCCACCACGGCATGTGCTCATGTTGTCTCTCACTTGTTAAGCTTTACAAAGCCCCCCCCCCCCCTTGGTGGAGCTGTTTTCATGCCCAGCGTGAAGCTAACACTCATCGTTGGTGATCGCTATCCATCTTACTTTACTTCCACGTGCGCGCCTTCCAAGTCTTTCTCATCATAGAGATCCAATTAAGCGCCTGTCATCCTGGGAGAGTTCAAGCCGTGGGAAAAAAACAAAAAAAAAAACAACAAACTTTTCAGAGAGCTGTTTGATTCCCCTCGGCACTGAAGTGTGTTGTTCTTTGTTTGCAAACAGTCGGGGTGCGTAGGCTTCGAACGTCACCTGACAAAAGTGTAGCCTGATTACGACATGACCTCATCTTTTGCCAGTCGATTAGGAATGTCGTTCGATTTCCTTGAAAAGCAAACAATGAACAGGGACTCTTCTGTCATTACTTCCTGTTTTCGAGTTTCTTCTCTGCCCCTTGCTGATTGTTTTGAGGGCGAGGAAAAGCATCTTTAAAAAAAAAAAAAAAGGAAACGTGTCAGCGAGGCTTTTATGTTTCCGTTCTTTGATGAAAGTTTGAGGATGTCTTACATAATTCTTCCACGTGGAATCCACAGTTGACTTCCTCGATTGTTTGGATGAAGACAACTTTTGTAAATGACTAAACTCGTGTACAGTTTTATCATCTTGAGCAGTTTGAGCTCATTGTGGCTGACCTACTTGCCATCGTATATTTTAGAAAGAAAAAAATAAAATTGGCTCGTGTTAGTTACCTGAAGCTTATTTACCTGTTTTGTGGAATTTCCACTCCGTTTCCTGAGTAATGAATCACTCTGGGATGCTTCTACTTTGGTCTCAGCATGAGTGTGAGTCAACTGCACAAATGTTTGACTTGCAGAATGTTGATGTGATCTGACAGACTCTTTTTATATTTTCTCGAAGCGACCAGGCATGATGGATAATTGATGAAAGAGCCAAAACGATTCAACTTGCTCACTTGGCTCATTAAAACATCACTAAATCCAATTTGACCTCTAATAAGGTAAAATTTGGCCAGGGGATGCGTGAATCCTTCTGAATTTACATGCGATGACATTATCAAAGTGGTGCTGGGACTTTTACATATCGGGCTGGGGGGGGTAGGATTAAGATGGCTGAGAGCAGACTTTGCATTTTTGACATGGAGAGCAATTAAGGGCGAAGCTGCAGGGCACGAGTTGACTGGCACCCTCCGGAGAAGCACAGGTGCCTGTGTGAAAGCAACCCTGCTTACGTTGCCTCTTTAGAGCCTGAGGGGCTTTTTGCACCTCACTGCTTGAAAAATAAAAATGGATGGCAAAAGCTGACATTATTGTTTGCATTTAAACATCCAGCCATCATAGCAGACTTATGGCTGTTTTTTTTTTTTTTTCTTCTTCTAAAATGGTTGACATTGGGATGCATGAGATTCACTAATGGCCGTTCAAGTGTTTGTGCTGCTGAAGATAATAAGCATGGTTATCTTGGACCAGTGTCAAAATTACTTCCATACCTCACATTTTCCGAGTCATCTATTATGAGACATTATTGCATGAGTAAGACAAGCATTTGGCGAAAATGAGCACTTTGACGCAGAACCATGCGGGCTTTTTAGTCTGAACCCTGAGAGGGGTTATTTTATAAAGTAACATACCATAGTCAGAAATTTAGCAGGACTTCCGCTGAGATTGTTGACGCCCATAAAACTTTTCAAACTGCAGTCGGAGACAAAGAAACTTTGTTGCCTGGCAGCAGTGATGCAACGTTACTCCAATGTCAATCCGTAAACTAGCACCAAGGACAAAATTGCTCAGTGTGCCAAAATGTTTCGATTTTTTTTTCTTATATTAGAACTGGGTAAAAGTTCCACTTTTTCTTCACTCACAAATGTTTTGAACAGCAGACAGACAGTCTTGCCTGAGGCTCGACAAAAGCGATTCACGCTAAACGACACATAAAAAAAAAAAATCAATTCGGATTGCTTCTTGTGCTGTACAGATTCATGAAATACAAGCATGTCAGATCTTTGCTGGATTAGCTAAAGCAGGTACAGCGGCACCTTGACTTACGAGTTGAATTCATTTCACCATCAAGCTTGTAACTCAAAGCACCTTTACATTAAATCTGCTTTTTTCATTGAAATGAATTGATTACCATTTAAAATCTTTTTTTTCCATACACAGTGCGCCAAATTAGTCAAGAAAGTCGAAAGTGGAGAAAGTGGAAAATCTCTGTATGTTCTGAACGCCCGTTTCTATGCCAACCACAATGCAAAGTTAACCTTTGATTAAATAAAAAACCTTTTTAAGACTGTTCCACACAATGAATCAATCATTACATCAGTCATTTCCAATGACTGTCACTTGTGATTAAATGGTCAGTAATTTTCCTCCCGAGAACATTATGTTTTATATTGTAGAAATGTACTCACCCCCCCCCCCCGAAATTCGAAGCGAATCACACGTTCCCGCTGTAACGTCAACTGGGCTTTGTGCGATAGCAAAGTAATCTAATCAATAATTAACGATTAGTCCTCGTATAAATTAGGTGCTTCATGTTTTTCTGTTTCAATTTGTTTTTGTGGGAGTGCAGTCATCTCATAAAGTAATGATTCTTTATAATTTCATACATTATTTGTTTTGATTAAAAAAAAAAAAAGGGCCCATTCATTCGTAGTGGACTGCAATTTACAGCCGATCCAGTCATTGTGTCCAGTTCGGATGCAGATGTGACTGAATGGAGGCTTTTAGATGGCTTTTTCACTCACGATAAACAAAAATCTGCCAGCATATGCGAGCATGTAAACACAGTGATGTGACTTCTGCATCGCGGCGGGGGGAAACAAAAAATCCTCCGTGAAACAATGCAGACGGGGAACCACACCCTTATCTTAAACTGCTCTCAGCAAATGGCAGATTTTTTATTTTTTTACTCCAAAAGGAAAGAAAACATGTCTGAAAGGTTATAAATCTTTAATCAAACGACGGTGATGCGCCTTGCTTCCAGCGCTCTCCTCCGCCTCGCAGGAGAGCAGATGCTGAGCTCTTACATCTCTACGGATAAATCCCCTTTCCCTGCTACCAAAGTGTCGTGGGAGCTGCTCTCTGTGCACCGACGCCTCTCGCTTTTTTTTTTCGGCTTCCCTCCTCGCCAACTCCCACGAGAAAGGGCCCGCGCTATTTTAGCGAGAGTGAGAAGCAGGCAGGAAGCGAACGCGCATAATTATTTAGCCCCCCAGTTAAGTATGCAAAACAGGTCTTGGTTAAACATGCAGAAGGGAGTTTATCAAGTTTACCGCAGACTGAGGACAAAAAAGCGAGCGCATATATTTATTCAGTTTAGCTATGAACCATTTTAAAGCACTGTAAAAAATACCCAAACGGACACGGATGATTGATCACCTTAAATCACAGGTGTCAAACTCAAGGCCTGGGGGCCAGATACGGCCCGCCACATCATTTTATGTGGCCCGCGAAGACAAATTGTGCATCAAATTTGTGTGTCAGTACTAGAATTGCAAATTGTCTTCACTTTTAATATCTTTTTTTAAAAATATTTGACCAGTTTTTACTCGTCTGATTTGAAAACGAGTTTGTTTTGTAGCTTTTACTGTATATAATATGAGGTGCTCATACAGTTATTTGGGTTGGCCCTCCGAAGGAAGCTATGACTACAATGCGACCCGCGAAAAAAATGAGTTTGACACCCCTGCCTTAAATGAATAAAATTGCAAGAGTATTTTCATTCCAATACTTTTATTCGTGAAATTTGTATTGATTGGATCACTGTTAATGTCGGACCGCGTCAGATCAATATTTTCATCCTCATTCTGCTCAGAAAACAGACTCGAGCGAATGTTAAACATGTTTCATATTTATTCACATTCAACCATGTGTTGTTACATTAGGCCACTGAATGTTTTGTGAAGATGACGTTTCTGTGGGCTTGGAATGCTGTTGACCTTGTCATTCCAAAACCTTTGGAGGAGGATCCAAACGATGAATAAACACACGCACAAACGGCCTTTGTTACCACTCCAACCTTGACATTCTTCCGAACTCCATCCCAGTTTCTATAGAAAAATCTCTTTTGCTGTGTCACCGTAGCACATTAAGCTCCAGCCGAGTCATCTTGCATTCATCAGGTAACCCGCAAACATGAATTCAAAGCGCAGCAAACTCCACGCAAAGAAAAAGCCCCCTCCATTTGTCTTGTCGCTCTTTATCAGCAATTGTTTAAATTTCTTCAGCGTGAGTGATTTCCTCCCGCAAGGTGTATTGGGTGATTGCCCTTTTTTTTTTTTTTCTCCCCATCCCCATCCGACACCTTCCGTCTTCTCATCCGACCTCGCCTTTCACCTCGCTATACACACACGCTTTGAAAGCTCACTTTCCGAGTCGCAAGCAATTACGCGGCCTGCCAATGCGTCTTTGCGATGTTCCCGCTCACGTACCAAAGACTGATTATGCATCGTGTGGCAGCACACGTCTACATACGTGTTATATATTTGTATAATTAGGCGGTACGGCCTCATTCGTCTTGGTTTTTCTTTTTTATCTGCACCTGCGTGATTCCCGCTTGAACAAGAAGCTGTGAGTGAATAGCGTCATCTCTTTCAAGTCAGGAGATTTACGACACTGTTATGTATGTGTGTGTGTGTGTGTGTGTGTGGTACGTAACCCCATTGCAACATATGTCTTTGCACTTAATGTATGCATACCGTTGCCTCTGCTTTGGAAAAGCATATGGCAATAATGTATAATCTGCTGTAAATAACTCACTGGCTGCCACACTTATCAAGATAATAAAAGAATCCACTGATGGTCTTACTAAAAATTTCCCCTTTCCCGCGGCCATTAATCTCATTCATCTATAAATAATTACTTCCTGTTTACCGCCACCATAATGTGCAGTTTGCAAGACAGCACTTAGCATAAAATCCATACGGCGTCAGAGATGTCTGTAATGTAAACTACTCAAAGGACAAAATCACTTAGTTGGCTTGTACTCCAGGAAGTAATCAATGGCCGCTAATGACCGATAATCGGAGCGATACAGAATGTGAGTATGATGGAAAAGCTCCACGCATGATGCTATGGAAACTCTGTTCAGGGGTGTGCTCACTTTTGCTCCTAGTCCTCGAACAGGAAAATACATGTGTAATTTCGTCAGTGGTTTCTTGTCTCGCATTAAAAGTTACAAGATCATTACAAAAATGTACAGTACTCACTTTTGTGAGCGATTTCCACGGTCATTGTTTTCGATTATAGTAATAAAGCATTAGCGGCGCTATTGCCGTGCGCCACGCTAGGGGCCTTCATTTTGTATCACCCTCCATTAAAGTGGATTAAAACGTCAAACAAAAAGTTACCGTACGCAAACAAGGCTCCAAAAAAAACCTTGAAGTTGCAATAATTGAAATGTTTAAAGTGACACCTGAAAGAGTGCGGCGCAGCTAAACGACGCCACTTGGCAACATCATAACTCACAGCTAAGAAGTTTGCGCTCCAGAGTATGCTGCGTAATTTAATTCATCTCCTGCCTCCTATTAGCATTCGTCGCCGCATCAAAGTCTTGCAAATGCGTCTAGGTGGGGATTTAACGGGAGACGTCTGGATACACCGAGGGGATTTATTCCCAAAAAAACTTTGCTGCCACATTGGTGTTTGTCACAACTGGAGTTTGTCGACTTATTCTGCTTAATCACAGACCTCTGCAATTTTTTTTTTCCTCACACCAAAAAGGTATATTACATTGCTGTCAGCGGCAACCTGGCTCAGCTAATAATTCATTATCAGAGTCAATGTTGATGTTTGAGACTCGTTTGGAAAAAAATGCCAAGTGTCACCTTTATAAAAACCATTATTACCTGTGTAGGCCATTTTTTCGTAACATTCATCCATTTTCTATACTCAATTCCCCGCAGCTCATCAGTACAGCACTAATATTAGTCACTCATCACAGACACTAAAGACTAAGTAATGTTATTGTCTTTCTTCATTTGTTATCATATGCTAATTAGCGTTAGCATGAAGCTAGCAGACTGAAAGTCTAAGCTACTGTATGTAACTTTTGTTTTTTTCGACCCCATCTATGAATGACTTGGCCAATGTGTCCTTTTCAAAACATATGAGGGCCATGAGCTCAACTACTTGCCCACCCCTGACCTACAGGCTCATTTATCTCCCGTACATCTTTTTTGTTCTTTGAAGCGTTTCATGAAAATGGAATTGAACTCCGAATTGGCCAGCTTGATGCGATGCCCTTTAGAGTTTCCTCAGCAGATGACAAAAAAAAAAAGGGGGGCTTTTTCTACTTTGCCCTGCCTGAGGCTTGTCTCTTTACGGGTGTCTGCCTTCCCTCTATGAATTATGAAGCATAATCCCCCGCAGGCTTCCCGGTGGCCACCAATGAATTGGGGGCCCGCATCCCAGCCAGCTGTTTATATGTTGCTCCAGTGTCCCTTTGGTGTCTGTCCAAACCACGCTGGCGACACAATCTAAAAAAAAAAAGCTGACACAATAATGCTACGAGCACGTCCGCATTGGAGGGAAATATGTTGTCCACAATGAAATAGGATATTTTTGGAGTCGCAGGTGTTCACATTATGAGTGAGACTGAAGCGGCGAAAAACAAATTATCATGGAAATTGCTCGAGAGCGAAAATAAGGTTTCGCATCACTGAAACTGCAAATGTTTGCGTGAGGTCTTGTGCGTGACACAAACTATGTTGTTGTGTGACACGTTTATCATAGGAATGAAGTCAGGGATGAACAAGTTTTATGCTCAAGGGCAGAATTTTGAAATCCAATGATGGACCAAGTCATTTAAAGAGCAGGAGAAAAAAAAGTTGGGTTTATGTAAAATACTTTATTTTATTCACAATTAATATAATTGTATCTAACTGACCAATCAACCAAATTATTGTTTATATATATGTATTATATTTATAATTTTTTTTATTTTATTCGCAATGAATTTAATCGTATCTAATTGACCAATCAACCAAATTATTGTTCATATTCTATATTTGTATATATTATATATGTATAATTATCTTTTTATATTTATTTTATTCACAATTAATTTGATCGTATCTAATTGACCAATCAACCAAAATAATGCAGTATCTAACTCCAGTATCGGCACAGTCAGTTTTAAATTGATACAAAATCTTGCAAAGACCAGATCTCATTTTTGTATGATCTTGCTAAGAAAGCAAATTTTAGTACTCAAACTAAGCGCTATCCAAATATGGGTAGTGCCGGTATATGATCTCAAGCTTCATGAGTCTTCCGAGAAACCATGACGGACGGAGACGTCACCGTCATCAGACATGTATGTGACTCATGCTACAGTAGCTGCAAATGCACTTTTGATTTCACCACAACAGAACCTCTGCTCTTCCAGCAAAAGACCCCCCACCACTTCTCCGACTGGCACCATCACCCCCTCAAGCTGTACATTATTAATGGGGCTCTGTGAATGTGCTTTGTTCCTCCATCAGCGGACGAAAAGGCAGATCTCCCCCTGCGCTGGGTGGGGCCGTGGGGGGGTCTTAGGGTGGGCGGTCGGCTAACCCAAGCTGGTCGCATCCTGCGGCGGGCTGTTCATCCATCACGTTAAAAGGTGCTGCATCAATCATTAACAAGTAGCCAAGTGCTGAAAGGATGATGGACAGCTAGACAAATAAGTTAAGATGAAGTAGGGCCAAGGTGAGGCGAGCGTTTTACATCACTTCAAAGGACATTTATTCACAGCAGCAAATTATATTCCAAAGAAAAAAAAATCCTGGAACTGTGATGTGCCATTATAATAATAATGCATTAACATGACCCAAAATAAAAGATGAAAACGCTAACGCTGTAAGTTTTAGCTCCTCTACATTGCATGATTAAACTTTAATGATTAAACTTGACTTTTTTTTTTCTCCAGAGAGAGAGTGCGGCAATTCTACTCGAGGCAATGTACTTAAAAAGTCCAGCAAAGACTTGCCAGGAATTCCTGAAATGCCAGCAGTAAGTAGACCTTGTTTTAACAGTCTTATTTATTTTTGAAGACTGCGTCTGGAGGGTTACACAATTAATCCAGTCCAGTCGCCCCAAAAAGTTGTTGTAATTTATATTTTAATGAGAAAAAAATAGCCCTCCATAATATTGGACTTGCCATGTTTGTCCACATGGGGGCAATATCAGACAGACATTTTGTTAATTGAGACGTCTCGACTCCTCCCAGCTCATCAGTACGGCACTAATATTAGTCATTATAGAAGATAAAGAATATGACTGACTCAAGCCTGTTATTGTTTTTCAACGTTTTACTACAACAGGCTTGCTAATTAGCTTTAGCATAAAGCTAGTGGACTGAAAAGCTACGGTAAGTGGTTCATTTAAATAACCAAGGTGTAATTGTTTTATCTTTTTGTTTTATGGCTTAAAAATGCGTTTATCAACTTTTATCAGAAAGGATGTGCATATTGTTAACTTTTTTTTTCAAATTCATCTAGCTATATAACGTGAGGATTTATAGTACAAGTCCCGAGAAAGCCTTTGAGAGGATTTAAAGTGCAGGTATGTCGTCGAGGGGCTCATCCAGAACAGGATTAGTTTCTCTTTGGAAGGATTTAACATTTGAGTGCCTTTTTTCCATGTTTTTTTGTCAAAGTAGCCCGAAGAAGACACCCAGCTACGAGTACGGTATGGACTCACCTGTAGAAGCGAGGCGCAACCAATCAATACGTTTACCACTCTAATCGATAAATACAATTACATTGTCATGAGTCGTACTGATGGACTCGCGGCGCTTCAGCGGCTCACAGGAGCAGATACTGAAAGCATTCCAAATCCATATACGTACATTCAAATAATTACCACCGCTTTCTAGTCTATTAACACCAAGTTGACGAGGGCTCATTGGACTCTTATTTCCAGGACCTTTTTTTTGGTGCCCAGCGCAAGTCTAGCACAAAGCGTTAGGTTTCTTTCTTTTAGTATTTTTATAGACAGGCGCAGGTACAAGGGGCCAGGCATCATGATAAGTATTTCCAATAAGAAGCAACTTAGCTAGAAACAGGCAAAAAGACTCGCACAGCAAGTAAAGAATGTCTCAAGTGAGCAACACATAGCTTACTTGACGTCGGCTTGGACAAATGCACCACTTCACATGAATGCTAATGATGCCGGCTGTCCACTTGATGTGCAAATGAGCATGCAAATGTGACGCGGCTGAAATACAGCGTGTTCCGTCGAGGGCCCGGGAGGAGGCGCAAACGCAAAGCATACGCCACATGATGTTCTGTATTGTGTGTTGGAGCCAATATGCCCTGGGAAGAAAAGCAAAAAAAAAAAGGAACACGTGGTGCTCTTGCTATACTTCCTAATTCTCACAAGCTGTTTGGCAATCACGAGTCGTTTTTCTGCTATCCTCAAGATAACTATAATACATTCACTTGCTCAAGTAGCTGATCCCTGTTGTTGACGGCAAATTATATTCATAGGGGAGATGCAGCTGCAAAGATACGCTGGAAACCAGGGTTGGGCAACCTACGTCCTGAGGGCTATCTACAGCCCACAAACTAATTTGTAATGTTAACACAATTTGAGGAAAAGGAAATTTGCAACTGAAGCAGGCAGATGGTCAGATAGTCAGCCTTTGAAGGTTACACCAACTCTATTAAAATAATACTGGGAAATGAGATGTAGCAAATTAAGCTAGTAGGCTAATACCCTTCTGGTTTACAAGCTAACAGCAGAATACTCTTATTTTATTGTTAATAATAATAATTGTAGCCATTTAATGGCCTGTAGCAGTAACATTTGACATAGTCTTCATTTTCATTCCCCCAAATATCGAGAATTGTATCATTTGAGTTAGCGTTTTGATTTTGCGGTACACTTAAGGAGGCTAGCAACGAGCCTATCTCCAGGTCCTATTCTTCGACTTTTCTTGCTCAGATAGATGCCAAAGCATGAGAAATAGTCATATGATGTTTATTGCCAGCAAAGAGTCTCGCACCATAAGGTAAGCTAAGATAGGCTAGCCATAAAGTGTCCATTGAGGATGTGCTGTGGCTCTGACTTGAACATGACATTTTGCTTTACCTGCCGCCGTCCACTTTCTCTGCCTCATTACAAAAGGTTAATGGAATAACCAGACCCCTTCACACGCTTTCCGCCCGCTCAGCAGTCTGCCGTAACACTTTTGCACCTCGCTTTATCCACGCATGGCTTTTTTTAGTATTATTTTATCTCCTTCGCCGTCCTCACGCCCATGTTTATTCAAAGTCACGCCGCTCTTTATGCTCACGTGCCGGCCTTAAACTAGGCTACAGCTGCTCCATTCATTTTTCATGAAAAGTGCTACACCGTTAGCCTACAGACACACTCATGTGCCTTTTAATTAGAGTGGAAATGACAGAACAATTATTCATCCAGCTCACCGAAAGGAAAAGGAGCTAAGAAGGACCACCAAACGGATTTTTTTTTTTTTTGCTCCACCCTTGTCTGGCAGATATGAAAGTGACAGTATTTAATGGCTTCCATTCAAATGCCGCTCACGATGACAAGTCAGCAGGCGTCGGCCCACCAAAAAAAAAAAAAAAACATAAAATATGGCCTGTCGTTTGCAACACGGGCAGCAGGTCCACAACAAACCTCTCCCCCTCCCTCAAGGCCGTAAACACTTTTAGAGGGCAAAGCGGCCCCGATCGAAAGGTCGGTGTCCATCCCTGTTGTTTTAATTAAATTACAGTGAAGTCATAAAAGAAAAGATTCATCGCGAGCGTACATTTTACTGCCGCCTTAATGGAGCGAGATCAGCTGTTCGTCCCCTCCATTCACGTTAAAAAGTAGCTCATCTCATCACCGCGTCCACCCGCTGATTGCTCCCCTTGTCGCACAGGAAACCATCTCCATTTCCATCAAATCAGTCATGACCCCACTAAATGGTGGCGCGAGCTCCGTCTGTCAGGAATTGAGGTTCGGAGACGGAGGACGCAGGTTCCAGTCGGACCGAAATGCAAAAAATGCCAATTATTGACGTAAGACATATGGATCTTTCCTAGCGCTCCTATTGAGCCAATGAGACATCTTTAATTGGTCGATTTCAATTTGGACTCCTTAAAACATTCCCTGTCCACTGCTAAAATGTCTCACCGGACAAGTGAACAAAAAAATGGTGATTAGACACCCTCTGGTGGAAAGTCATTATAAAAACTGCTTGACCATAAATGCAATGTTGATTACACTGTCTGAATTGTGTCACTGGAGGGAATCACATGCAGTGAGTGATTAGATTTGATTTACTCTGTTCGTACATCTCGCATGCTTTAATAATCAATATGCGTCATCCCGGCAACCCAAAATGGTGGCAATCTACACAGCAGCAAGTCTTGAAATTTTTGGGATTGGCAAAACACTGTTACAATATTTATATTCATGAAAGTAAGCACAATCTGCAAATAAATTAATATTAAAATAGCTGCTTTAAATCATTGTTGTGACGTGCGTACAATGCAAGTCAATGGCATGTATTTGAAATACGACGTAAAACATGCAAATGGCTTTCAACTCCGGTTTGCACAAAAATACCATCAACAGAAAGATACAGAATAAGTTGTATGCATCGTGATACGTCCATAAATGTGTAGGATTTTTTTTTTTTTTTTTTCCAAAGTCCTCCTGCATACAACGTGTACCTCTGCTAGCTCAGTCGCCTCATCTTATGATAAAATAAGGCCGCTGTCAAAATGGCCGCCACGCCTAGCGCACAGCGATCCCCAGGCCCACCGACGCGCCCTTGTCGTCACGTCGGCCGTCGCCGGACTCAACTGTGTGCACACAAAAACCAAAAGTATTACTTGACGGAGAGGCTCTGGCGGCACAGGAAATTATGCGACTCCAGATTGAAAAAAAGTTGTTTATGTTGAAATAGCGGTGCTATCAGGAAGGAAAAAAAAATACTTACCCTCTTCTTTCGATTGAGTGGCTGCTGGAAAGATAGGGAGCGTATTTCAATATGAGGGATGACGTTATGAATAGTCGCTGTGCGATAACAACCAGGCTGACGTTTTTTAAAAAGAGGCTGAGAAATACAACTTTGTCATATAAAGCCACCGCGGCTTTTAGCGCCGTGCATCCATCTTTTCCCAATCATCAGGTTGGAAGCTTTAAAATCTTTAGCCTCCTGTTAGGACGCTTTTTCGGCAACAGCAATCTTCCGTTTCGTTCTGCTGCTCAATGAAGCGGAAGGCCGGGAAGTAGAAGCGGGCTTTTTGGCTTTCGCCGTTTTCCACAATGGTGGTCACCTCGGCGATGGAGCACCTTTCGAAACAAGACCAGCCTCACATATTCTAGTCGAAAACAAAAATGTTTTTTCCTTTGGACTTACGGGACAAAGAGATTAAAGAAGGTGGTTGGGTGCGGTGACACTGAAGCGTAGCAACGATCCAGAAGCACAAAGTACCTGAGGAGAAACAATGAGGCCCCCAGCACCGAGTCAGAGACTCCAGGTCACAGGCGGAAGCCTCAAGTTTACAATCCATCAAGAACCGCATGGTTGAAAACAAAGGCGAGCCACCCAGGAAGTATCCAGTACCAGAATTGATCAAATACATTGTGATCTTCAGGCTTTGCTAAACACAGAATCCACAATGATAAAAGTTCTTACTGCGACGTCAAGTTGGAGGCAACCACCTCCACGTAGATCTTTTTTCTCAATTCGACACCCTCCTGTGGCATGATGAGTGGACTGGTGTAGTTTTCACCCTGGAAAATGAAGACAGACGTTAAGGATGAAGACGCCATTAAAAGGTTAGCGGATTTGTTAGCGGCACCTGGAAGAGGGTCATGCTGAGGGTGCTGATGAAGCTGCCATTGGTGTCTTTTAGAGCAATGGAAGCAGACGACCTGCAAAAGGGGAGAGCGCACAACCGAGTTGGCGACACCTTGCGACTTCTTGACGTGTCCTGTTAGCGTACTTACACGTCCACCTGGGTGTTGTT
This sequence comes from Syngnathus acus, assembly GCF_901709675.1. Lineage (NCBI taxonomy): Eukaryota > Metazoa > Chordata > Actinopteri > Syngnathiformes > Syngnathidae > Syngnathus > Syngnathus acus. Next base: position 14,865,935 of record NC_051098.1, on the reverse strand, counting down.
GAGAAGATACTCCAAAGGGTAGGCGCACGAGTAGAAATATTTGAGCTCCGCATTGTAGGTGATCGTACCGATGGTGGGGTCGGAGGAGCGCACCTCTGACGTTGACTCGTTGGATGTTCGAGAAGTCGGAAAATAATCCCGTTCCAGGCGTGCTTGTGGTCTAAAGAGAATTCCATGGAGAAATTGAACTTTCTAAAACCATCCCAAAATAGATCTTACCAAGAAGTTACTCCCACAGGCGCTCCCCTCCCGGATGGGGAAGCTAAATCTGACCACCGTCTCATCCAGACTCCCCTGACATTCCGAATTTCCGACCATGTGGTTGAGGATCAGTAAACTCTCATTCTATCCCGTGTAGACCACTGGGCAGATTTGGATAGCCAGGTCGATGCCGGATGTGCCGCACACCACGGCGATATCGGTATATTCTGATAAAATAAATAAATAAATGAAACTGCAGCAGACGTTTTAACAACATTGTTTGGCCTGCAAATATCTACCAGCACATTAGTCAACATGCGGCGGGTCAATATATGAAGTCAGTGCATTGTCCTCGGGGGCATTTGTCTAAACTAAAATTCAATACTCCCCCCCCCCTCCCCTTCCCTCCCAGCACGGATGTACAGTCTCACCAGGTCGTCTGGCGTAGACTCCGCAGTCAGAGAGGCTGAGGGCCTCTCGACCCGCAATCCACAACGAGGTCAGGATGAGGAACCTGATCAAAGCCATCTCCCGTCGCTCTGAAAGCTGAGGGAGAAGCGCAGATGTCACTTCAGAAGGAGATTAATCCGGAAAAGGCATTCCTGGATTAGGGTACAAAATCCATTTGGAGGGAGCTAACCTACCTCAGTCTCTCGGCCCAGTTTTTGATGAGAACGTCCGGTGGAGACGCTTTTATATGCGTTGACCTGACTGCTTGTGTTGAGAATGTTTCGGGAATTGGAGGGGAACAGGGTCAAAGACACAACAATTCGCTTTTTGTGGTCATCTCCTCCAGGCAGGTGATGAAACCCAACGCAGGACTTGAAACAAACATGCTCAAACAATGTCCACGTTTTTTTCTCTCGTCGCTAATGTGAAATTTAAGTGGGGGAATGTTTGCTAGCTATTGAACCAGAACTCAAAAAAGAAAAGACAGCCTGTTGTCTGTTTGATGATATTTATCTTAGCTTTTTGTGTGACTGTGAGCTTTTTTTTAAAAAAAAACCTCAAGATTAGTTCGAAAGACTAAGCAAGAGTCCCGTAAAATGATTTTGTCAGCTGAGCCACCTGAGAGAAAGCTCAGATCCGGGTCAAGATAAAGGATGGCTGTCTGAGTTCATCATCCATGCCGTGTTGTGATGACGTGACCCCACGCAGGTTTTCTTCGCTCTTCTTCCCACTTTGGGTGAAAGATTTCAGTGACCCGAGGCAGGCGGGGTCTCGGCATTCGCTCCACTTGTTCCATCGTTTCTTGTGCGTGATGGAGACATGCTCACATAATGGCAGTTGAAAGTCGGGATTAGAGTGGAGCCAGTCATGCACGTGAGGTCTAGACTTTTATTACACGGGTCACGGCGAAGGAGAATCGATCCAGGGAAAATTGGAAAGTTCATTCTGGCAATCACAAAGGCGGGAATATTTGGTACTGTTGCCGTTTGGGGAAATGTCTCACAAAATGAGAAAACCAGAAAAATCCACTTTAAATCTCTGAAAGTGAGCACTGGAAAAAAAAAAAGTATATGTGTGTGTGTATATATATATACATATATATATATATAGATATATATATGTATATATATATATATAGTATATATACATATATATATAAATACGCACCAAAATATGAAAGCTTTCTCATCTATTTGCTATAAGCACAAACTATACACATGGAAAATGTCATTTTTATTAAAGTATTCAACACCTAAAGCATAAAAGTTCTTTAAAATGTTTTTAAAATGTATTTCAAAATGCATCTTTAAAAAAAAAAATTATATTTATTATTGATTTTAACCAAAAAAAAAACTATTTTTAAATCATGCTTCTATACTTTTGGTCAGTATCATAGTAACAATGCACCCATCTTAAGATTTCTGCCTTATAAGAATTCAAACTATCTAACTTGAAGGTTTTTTTTTTGTCGTGTACTTAAAATCTAACAACACCTGAAACACACATTTAGTGACGTGTGTGCAAATTAATGAACTATTGTGTGTTTATAATTTAATTGTGTTCATTTAAAGGCGGGGTTCCAAACTCCTGAGGCTGCCGAGGAGGAGGAGGATGCTAGCACGTGTGACTTCTGCAGGAGGCGAAGCGACAGCAGTACGAAGCCGACGCTCGTCCCGCCCAGTATGACCACGCCCGAGATGAGCGCCGTGGTCACCGGATTCACCAGATGGGAGGGGCCGCCTGGCGCTGGAAGGTAAAATGGAGCGTGTGGGCAGTGAAAGAAATTTAAAAGTGCTTTAGCATGAACTTATCGTGACCCTGCTTTGTTTTTTTTTATTCGAGGACAGAAAAACGTAAATTGTTATCAGTCCAAGCATCCCAGAAAGATGTTAAACATTTTCTATAGTTTATAAAATTTGTGTGAGTTTGCTTACCAAGCTGAGTGTTGTTGACAGCGGTATCATCTGGAATAAAAACAGAATGGGTTTTTATTAAATTGACTTTCACTCCTATTAAAGGTAGAAGCTGGTTAGCGTAGTAAAAAAAAAAAAAAACACTAAAGTAAAACGTTTTTTAAAAAGTGCTGTCACTGGTTCCCATTTTTTATTGTCAATTGTTTTCTTTAGACATTAACAAATTACAACTGAAAATGAAAATAATGACCTTCAAACCTATTCCCCAAAAACGGAAAATAAATTGATGATTTTTCAAAATTAAATACTACAAAAAAATTAAGTATTGTAAGATAGTCAAATTTTATGCCTGTAATTCATATTGCTTTTTTTTAAGCATCAAGGAATAAAAAAAAAGTTATTTTATTGATGACATTTTTTACATTAATTGAACAATTAATCGGTTATTGGAATTTTGGAATCGGCATCGGCCTAAATAAATGGCAGCAATGTTGACCTCAATATGAAACATCAACGAATGAATTTGTCCTCTTCCGGAGGTTCCGGTACTGCATATCTACCGAATGTGTCGGACCTTATATCGAAGCATCAATCGTAAGAGTGCGCTCGTACCACTCCTGGTGATGATTGGCCCAGCGCTAATGACGGCATTGCCACTGGCGGCCGGAGGCGATCCGAGGCCGGTCCCTTCGTCCCGCCTTCGCCGCCGCCGCCCGCAGATCTGCCAAACACGTCACGGGTCACGCCAGAACAGTCAAGTCGGATCCGATGAAGTCGTACCGGCATGAGCATGATGCAATCGTCGCTTTTGCACAGCTTGGTGACGACAATGCAGGAAACGGTGACATCTTCTGGTGCCGGTGCTTGACAAAGCGGAAAACCTCAAAGGAGGAAACGTCCCATCTGACTCTTGCCGTTCTCAAAACGTGTGGTCTGAGGGTCTTTGTAGCAGCTGTGCCGAGACAGAGAGAAAAGCCGCGTATGCGATATGACGTTGTTGCTTTCAGAGGGACGGACGGGCATGAATGGCTAATAGCTCCCCTTTTGTGGTGGCTGGACAAGTCAGATTACCCCAGGAAAAGGTCGTAGCGAAGTTCATCATTAGGATTCCCTGAGGGGGTTGTGTAACAGTAGTCCATCAAGATGTTCCAACTGCGGGGGGACAAAACGGTGAGATCGAGACCTGACTGCACATGGGAAAATGCACTCGGGTCTTTCTCCTTCTGTCACGGCCCGGCGCCTCGCTGTCGTATAATATCATAATGGCGGCGGCGGCGGTTGACTTATCGAGTCAAATCGAGTCGGCGTTAAATAACCGCTTTGCGCTACCGTTTGTCCAGATTGGTGGCCTTGACTGCAGCAAACACTCTGGTCTTCAAAGCCAGGCCGGCCATCGGGATGGAGAGCATTTGGTTGTATGTGGAGTCCTAAAGGAAAATCAATCACAAATTGCATATTAAAATGGTAGCTTGTTTGTAAAAAAATGTATTATTACATTTATAGTCGTCAATAAATATACAGTACATGGCTTTAAGACCAACTTTTTGTTTACTAGGAGGGCAGTGACCCCAAATTTGACCTCAATCATTTAAACTTCATTTTAAAAGGAAGGATACTTTTTGTGTCTGTATTTCATAATGAGAATCATCAATAATAGCTTTACAATAGTTTTGCTTCTAGATTGTCTACTATTTTAGAGTTCCTCAAACAATTTCTTGTCAAATGACACATCGTCATAGTGACAGAAACGGTTCGCGAATGGCCGCCGAGAAATAAGACATTCTATCTGAAACAAGTCGGCACTTGGGCGAATACTGATATTTCTAAACCGCGACCGACAGAGATCTCGACTTGAGGTCCAAACGTGGACGTGCAGCGATTGGAATCGGCTCACTCACATTGTACAGCATGAGACTCAGTGTGCTCACAAACGTGCCGTTGCTGTCCTTGACGGATATGGCGGCTGACGAACTGTGAAAACATACAATGTGTGAGCTCAGGCGCCGTCCATAATAAACGTGGAACTTATCCATAAGTCTGTACAGCGTCATCTCAGCTCAAGGATTTACGCAGCAGCTCTTGTATTGACACAAAGAGCTGCTGAAGTATTAACTCAGCTGCCCATCATTTTGTATTTAACAATATTAACATTGGAATCCATTTTTTCATTGTGTAAAGTCCAAGAATTGAGACAACAGGATGACGTAATTATCAATTACTGTATTTTGATGTTGGTCCACTTTGGAAGTATTTTCCGGGGTTGGCATAATAAGTTTGAGAACAATCGATTTCGAGTTTTCAATGAACCTGACGTGCATGTTCGATTAGCAAAATAGTTTTCGATTAATTGTATCACCTCCAATGGAAAACAATATGGGGTTTGTATCATGATGGCAGTTTCTGTTTTGATCACTTTCTTCCGCACCACGAATACGTCTGATTAGATAAATGTCACCAACTCCCGATTGATTAGGAAAGTAGTAACAGAAAAAAGCCAACTTACGAAGCCAGTTGTGAGTTATTGACCAGGTACTCCAACGGGTAGCTGCAGCTGAATTTGTACAACAAACCAGGGAGGTAGCTGATGATAGTCGGAGGGTCGGGGGTGTCAACGAAGCCGGAGACGTTCCCGATTTGTACCAGCGACATGTTCCCATAGGCGTTGGGTCCCCAAGGCTGTGCTGACCTGCGGAGGAAGCGAGAGTTGCATCCGCTTTTCACAAGCCAGTAAACAGCTTAATGAAGCTAATATTGATTAAATATGCGTGTGTGTGTGTCTGCGTGTGTGTGTTCACCTCCAGGCTATTGCCGCAAGCTTCCAGAGTGCTGAGGCCGATGCTGAACAGCACAACGGTGGGGAAGGTGTTGTTGTTGATGAAGCCGCGGCATTGGGCGTCGCCATGGTGACCGTTGAGCGCCAGGTCCGTGTCAGTGTATCCGGAGAACAGCACCGGGCAGAAGTTGATCTTCACCGTGATGGTCTGCACGCCGCAATACACGCTGACGTCCCGCTCGCCTTTCCAACAACAACTGAGTGAGTCTTTATACTTATTGGTCAACAATTACCTAGGGGGGTGCTGACTTACGCAAGTCAATATTGTCATAATGTTGACATTTAAAGTGTAAAAGTGGGTCAAAGTATGATATTACTGTTATTATGTCAAGTAAAATGAGACGATAATGTCTTAAATGCAAAGTCAGTTCGTTCAACATTTGGAGATTTAAAATACATCAATTTCAATTGAAGTCAGTTGTGTGAAATAATCTGATACAAATTCGGAACAAATTTATTACCATTGATATTCAATACCACTTTTTTTCAAGCCGATACCAGTATGAGTATTTAATTGTTGTGTTGTCACCGATACCAAGTACCGATACCACTAGTACTAAGGATACATAAAATCCCCCCCCAAAAAACAGACAGATCATTCTTCTAATTTCTTGGGCCTGATTGTAAAATGGCCTCAAGAGGGTGGACGATACTGGTATTGAAATAAGTCTGGTATCGATATCTGGTATCGGTCCTCGCCTATCCCTAGTTATGATCGTGATCCTTGTAGTTGTTGTTGTAGTACTTAAAAATACATTTAAAATTATACACCAAAACCTTTTGAAATGTGAGCATCAAGAGCCAAACTTTATTTTGATTAAATGAAAACGTTTTTTTTCATTTTGGGAAGCCGATTGTCAACGTGGAAGGCTGGAATCCATTTTGTTAATAATTCTATACAGTGTAAGCGTTTTCTTCTGCCTGCCTTTAATCAAGATAACACTTTGTCCCGATCAAATCTGTAATATTGAAAACTCGCTTTATAACGAACTGCACTGCATCATACTGACAAGTGAGTCTAAAAAAAAAAAGATTCCATTAAAATGTATTAAATATTTGAATATGGTCAGGCACCCGTCCTTATTAAATTATTAAAAATGATCAGACAGTGTGATGAAGTGCAGCTCTCATTACAATCTGCAGGTCCAAATTACATTTTGAGTCAATTTGCCATAATTATCGACGATGTGAAATGTAACGCGGTCATCCTCACCAGGAAACCTGCTGTGCTGGTTCGCATCACAGTTGTATCCGTTAAACTGAGCCGACACCGAGGCGACGCCGCTCATCAGGAGTAGGACGAGGAAGCACATTTGGGCACCGGCGAGAGCTTTGGCCGCCGTCATCTTCAGAGGGTCAACATGGCGCTGCCGCACGTTCCCCGGGACGGACGCTCCAAAATGGCGTTTATCTCCCGAGTGCCAGCGAGTCCGGAGGCGACTGCCCTCTGTGACCTCGAAGCAAAGTAGCGCCACCCTCTATCCCGATCCCCCTTCTGCCCTCCCCCTTTTGGCCTCACTCGCTCATGACGGTCGCCAATCCGGCCCTTTTTCAAGGCCTTTTTAAGTCGGGTCGCGCCTCATTTCACCCCCACCGCTCCCTTTTCGACACCCGTTTAACCGTTTCCTGATGCCTTCAAAGCCACGCCACCAGGGAGAAGGCGTCCTCGCCCGCATCAGATATGAAAGATAGCGGCGCCCATTATCCAAACGTGGCCTCGGTGACGGACATGGGAACCTCCATCAGATCTGAAACGGCCTCAACAAATCTTTTCACGGAGCCCCGAAACCCGAGCCGGCCGCGCCGTTTCCCACTCGCCTCCGCCGGTTCTGATCATCACCTGTCAGCTGGCACAAACGCCGGGTCTCAGAAGGGCGGGGGAGTCGTATATGAGTCCGAGCGAGGGGGGGGGTGCCCGCGAATTAAGCTGTCATCGGCCACTGCGGCGGCCCACATTCACATCCGCATAATGGTCGGCTCATGGTCCGACGCGGAGCTGTCTGTAAGCGATTGGGATGCACAAAGCGTCGCTAAAAGGCTGTCGGAGGCCTACGCTGGGATGTACATTCAGAAAATGAGAATGCGGAGTTTGTATTCTACTTTTGTCCTCGGGGTCATGCGCTAACCCAGGTGTCTTTTTATATGCTAACATAAACTCCCCTTGATTTTCTGTAACAAAAAACTTGCTCAGTTTGTATGATAAAACTTCAGAACTTTGAAATCAAATGCTCAGCATGCTCTATGCCCGCTTCCACCTGCTTCAGCGTTGACCTCCTCTTCAAAACAGGTCTTCCATCCTCCGACTCGTGCCGGCCCACCTGCCTCACGTGTTGGCCTCTGATCCCGTTTGGAATTCCTGATGAAGCCCGAGGCTGTTGACGATGAGGTAGAGCTGAAATCAAATATGGGCCGCGTCCAAACAAACAAGTGGCGGCCGGCGCTGAACGGGATCAGATGGTCACAAGCTCATGAAATCAATACATATGGTGAGCCCGTTAGCATCTTTCTTATTTTACAACTCCCACCCAGCTAATGACCTATTTAGTCAGTGCGTGGCCCTGCGTTCTCCTTCTGGGCGGGCTTGTCTTTCAGACGCACGAGTTTCTTGACACATCACATGACAATCTGTTATTAGCCCTAATTTTAATAGTCTGTTGAAACTATAATGACAACCTGTTTTACACTTGACAAACATCCCACAAACACCATATTTAGCAGAATAATTTTTATTCCCCTTTAAGAGACAGACCTTTCAACACAAACGATGCAGCAACATGTTGACAGATTATTTCAAAATAATCACAGGCATATATTCTTTATCCTCCGCCTCGTTTGTCTGCCTGACATTATTATACTGCCACCCGGTGGCCAAGACGTGCACACCGGAAGGAATAACAGTGAATTAATTAAGAGCCACAGTGTTTAATAATTTACAGTCTATTGAATTGTTATAACGAATGTTATTTTCCTTATTAATGGGTGAAATCGATAAACGGCATTCGCACACGGTATTGTCAAACAACATTCACACAAGGCAATTTACTTTTACATGAGATATTTTGTCGTTTTATATGGTTTTATTTTACACAGACGTTAACCGCTCTGGAGCAGTTTCTTAACCTTTATTGAAGCAGTCGAAAATTTTCACAGCACAGCACGCCGCTAAATACAAATGTCACAAAAAAGCACGAGTATTGAAATGATGATCTCGACTCAATTTACTCACAAATTGACTCCCTGTGAAATCTTCCTGAGAACATCACCAGTAGAGTTAATGTGTTCTTTAAGAGGGCGTTCACAGTTTGACTCGAGATTATTTTCGATTCCTACTGTTTCTTGTAGCAAAACGATTTCAAATTCATTCATTATCTCCAACGTCAACCATCATCATGGAGATTCCAAAGTTTTTTTTTCCTCGTGCGCATTTCGGGCCGTGCTCTGGTGAACCTGTTTGCGCGCCGTTGCACTCAGAGACCTTTAAAGGCCCACGAGTCACAACGCACCGCCACTTTCAAGATGTGCCAAATAGAGCTGCCGTTATCTGATGGAGCTGAAACATCCACGCTCGTCGAAAGTGAACAGTGGCGCTGGCGTCACAAAACCTGTGAGAGTCAGACCGTAACCCGACGCGCCGGACTGAACACGGCCTGGAAGGTGAAGCCCTCATCAAAGGCGGTGCTGAGATTCAAACCTCAGTGAGCTGTGTGATTCCAAAAGCCAGAAATGTCAATCGGGTGAAAATAGTTGATAGGTTTTCTTTAAGTTTTGAAAAAAAAAGTTGGCCTAACCCTAACGGCATGTTCTCGTCTATTGCGGGCAGGTTTGTGAAATATTTTTTTAGAATGTCTGTCTCATGCTGTGTGTGTGTGTGTGTGTGTGTGTGTGTGTGTGTGTGTGTGTGTGTGTGTGTGTGTGTGTTGTGTGTGTGTTTGTGTGTGTTGTGTGTGTGTGTGTGTGATTGGTCGCCTTTGACACAACCACTTGTGATGCGTTCAAGGGCATCTCAGAACTTGTCACAGCGTCAACAAATAAATTGGAATTGTTTTACTGGTAATAAAATTGTGAAGGAGGTGTCCCCTCTGTACCTCCTCTCAACTACGCCCCTGTTCACCTCAGGCCAATCTAGCAGCGGTGGGAGTGTCATGTATGTGCGAGTCCCAAGTTAATGTGGTGGGCAAAAAAAAAAGAAACACATGAACTCCACGTTGCAAATGTGCTGCCCACTGCAGGACTGTGCTGCCTAGTTTAAATTAATTTGTTTCTGCCAAATTTGGCATTTGGATTCACCCTTTTACTTGTTAGAAATGATGAAAAACAACAAAAATGAAAGAAGAAAAAAAGAGGTTGTTTTGGTCTCCAGCAACTAATCCAAGTGGAGCAGGGAAACTCAATAGTACGTCATTATTTATGAAAGCAACTCAATATTTTCTTCTTGCCCGAGTATCCACGTGTATGGTGGGTGTGTGGACATTCTTCTTTGACCTCAATAAAATAAAAAAGAAAAGGAATCTGCATGACTATAATATATATTGCATTTTAAATGTCATTTGTGTGTTAGAGTTTCGTTAAAGCCCCGCAACTGAAAATAAGACGTTTGACTTGAAGCGTTGAGCAGGACACATGGTTCTATGCTGCCCCTCTGTGGTCAGCAACTGTCACTGCACCACAAATGCACTTTCCACCCTGCGGTTCTAGGTTCAAAGGTCACAGCTCCGGCAGGCGGGATATTCGAGGCCAAACTGTGCTTCCAGATAGGGAAAACAACTCCAGGAGCAGACTATAAGATGTGGCAACGGATCATCAGAGAATGTTAATTAGAATACATTGTTATGCTGGAGTTATTCATTTATAGACAGATTCTACTATTTATAGTCACTGAGGAGAGTCAGTGTGTGTGAATTTTTTTTTTTCCAGAAAAGAACCGAGAAGCACTGCTGAAAGTATAACTAAAAAAAATGTTAATCAGTAAACTGAACAACTAAAATGATTTGAAAACACAAACCTAAAAATTCTGCAGATTAAGATGATTCAAAAACAACAGCCAATTTATCCAACTGAGCAACTGTTGGCTGCCTGCCACTATTTCAACTGACAGCTTTGCAGTGGTGCCTGTGAGAACATTTTATTCACGTTTAGTCCCGAGAGAGCATTTTGTAAGTGAGCAAAAATATCAGTTCCTTGTGTGAGAGCAGTTCAGAAAGCGTTTTAGAGTTTAAGAGCGTTTCATTGGTGGATGTGACTTGCGTGTATGAAAGCTTTTCAGTAATGAGTGGAATTTAAAAAAAAAAAAACAGTTTTATGAGTGCATTTCATTGGTGCGTATGACAGCATTTCATCTGTGTGATTCAGAGAGTATTTTACTCATGTGTCTGGGGGGGGTAAATAAATAATACATGCGAGAACGCGTTAGTAGTGTGTATGAAATATAATAATGAATTGTGTCCCTGACGGCTCCTCATAGCCCATATTAGCTGGCCTGAGGTCAGTTATGGTGCACCTGCGTCACATCAGTCTTTAAAAGCCCGGGCGCTGTGCCAGCGGATCCAGGGTCAGCGGGCGTCGTGCTAGCCTGACAAGTTCCGCCATTTCCCCTCACTTCGGGCCCGTTCTGCGTCCTTCTTCCTTCTCACCATTGCGCTACATCGGCGGCACCGGGAGGCGGAGCGGCGCTAGGCAGGCAGATAAACTGCAGGAAGGCAGGCGGGGATCCGGTGAGCCACAGCGGGATGAAAGCGAGACCAAGAGCCGGGGCGGATGAATGCGAACACCGCAAGCCTTGAATGTGTGACGGGCAGCTAGCGGCGCAACGACACATTGTTAACGTTTGTTGTTGTTGTCGCTACATTCCGCCCTCCTTATTATAACAGCCGACTAGCTTAGCTCTGATTTCACACCAACCTCCGCGGTGGGAGAGGCAAGGAGGAGTCCGGCCAGGTTTCGCAAGGCGGTGGACGGGTTATCCTCCCTGCGCTAGAGCTTATTGACGACAATAAACGCCGGCAAGTGTGTTTTTTCCCCCCTCCCCAGAATTATTTTTTTGTGTTGGAACGAGTGAGCGAAGATGTCGGGGCAGAGCATTACGGACCGGATAACGGCAGCCCAGCACAGCGTAACGGGATCCGCCGTATCCAAAACCGTATGCAAGGCCACCACTCACGAAATAATGGGCCCGAAGAAGAAACATTTAGACTGTGAGTATGTTTGATTTGTCTTTTTGATTTTAAAAGTGTGTCGCCTCTTTAAAGCCGCCGCTGATGAGGTTATGGCGGCTGTTGGAACGACTAGGCCCGAAAGCCTGAGGCGCCGCTAACATGCTAAAAGCTATCGCAAGTCACGGAGAAGACATCAAATTAAACTACGTTTCCTCGCGCGTGTGAATTTTCAACTCATTTCGGAATCAGTGTTTGGAGCGGTCTGTTGTCGATTCATGACGTTTCTTCTTGTATTCTCTATTTTTGCTTCTAGTTAAAGGCAGAAGTAGTAATAGTAGTCGGAGATGCTAACGGTATAAAATGTATGAACCGGGCCCCCCCATATGACATCAGATGTATTTGTTGCCAGCAAATTATCATTTTATCACCTACAGTCTGCAATTAATGGATACAAATGAAATGTTTTATCAATTATGATTTTTAGGGATGGGCTTGTAGATCCCGTTTTGTTTTATTGGCAGGTGGCACACCTGTTGTGCCGCTCAGGTGACTCGCCCGAGGTGTCACGCGTTAAAGCAACGGCCTGGTAGGCAACCAACGGCCCGAGGAACATTTTACTGCCAATCACAAAATTAAGTGAAGAAAATGCAGTGCTATAAACATTGTCATCACAAGGACTGGGTGGCCCAGAAAGTTAAATTGTGACCGCTGGTTAGAGACCCAGCTTTTAAATACTTGAGATCCTAACTACCTACCCTAAGGAAACTCCAACCTGCCGAATCATTAATCTTGGAAGTCCTAATGCTTGTTTTGGAACCCCAAACCAAAAAAGACATCAGAAATTTTAATTAATGGAATTTTCAGCACAGTATCACAACCCTAATTGTAACCCTAAACATTCCATCAACCCCTCATCCTGCAAGATTTTATTTAGATTGGTGCCATTTTGTAGTATTGTGTGTTGCAATGTGGAACCACATCTTGAGCCTTCATGACTTATAACGGTTTGATAAATATAATTGTGTGAATCTAAGAATGTTTTTCTCAAAGCTTAGGTCTTCTTTTGGCCCACTCTGCAGTTAGTTTCTTCTTGTTCTATTTGGTATGACACTCAGTTTACACTTTGCACTTTGAGCCCATGCGCAACATGATTTATTTCCCCACAAGTTATCTTTGCATGTCACTGACGCAAGGCAATTCCCTCCGGTATGAATCATCACGGCTGTCACACGAGTCCGATTATATCCCACGAGAAGCCCCCCAAAAAGCAGGCTATTTGCTGTCACATGACTGCCTCCTCCATATTCCTCCTACTCGCTCTTCTTCACGCAGTCACCCGTGCTAACTAGCATCCGCTTCTGGCGAAGGTTACCCTGCCCTATTTTGAGGAGTCAAATATAGGACGGCAAAAGAAGGGAGGCCCAATTACGTTGTCGTTCTGATCCGTGCTGTCGTCAGCCAAGTTTTTTTTTTTTTTTTTTTCCGACGGTAAAGACCGTCGGAAATATTTCCATTTTAAAGCGGGTCAAGCAGCTTTGACTCGGCCAGCTCTGCGGATGTTAAAAAACGACATGAGCCCCGAGCGAGTGGGACAGCACATGTATGATTTACCAATCGCTGGCAGCGGCCGTCATCACTGAACAGAAAACTGAATGAATTGAGTGCACCATGTGCTCATTACGATTAAAAAGAGGCCATGTTAGATGCCACGGATTGATGGGCCGTTGCCAAATTGAATCAAGAGAGGGTCCAAATCATGGCAACTTTCAACCTGGGGCCGCAAAACTCAGCTTGTCCCTCATGGCGCTTGCTCACGTGTGTTTATTCATAGTCCTCAAAAGCAGCAGGTGTTGCTCTGCCATCGGGCTCAAAATGTTAGCAAACGTCATCTCTTTGGTTTATTGTGGATGAAGACAAAAATATGAGAAGCGCCAGCACGGCATTGCGTTCACCCTATGGAATGTTCTTTACTTGACGTTTAAAAAAAAAAAAAAAAAAAAGAAATGGACGAGAATAGGACAAAATGGCATCTCACAATCGTTTGTTCCCGCGTCAGACCTGATCCACTGTACCAACGAGATGAACGTGAACATTCCCCAGCTGGCCGACTCGCTGTTTGAGAGGACCACCAACACCAGCTGGGTGGTCGTGTTCAAGTCTCTCATCACCACGCACCACCTCATGGTGTATGGCAACGAGGTGAGCCATGTCGGATAATCTCACAACAACCCAGGCGACTGATGTCAAGCAGATTACCATCGCATGTATGATTGGATTTAATACCTTTTAGTGATGTTTGCCTCTCCCTCACTCCCATTTCCAGCGTTTTGTGCAGTACCTGGCTTCGAGGAACACATTATTCAACCTCAGCAATTTCTTGGACAAAAGTGGCCTCCAAGGTAAGCGCTACACCTCGCCCGCTGTCATTTTTATTTATTTTTTACAACACGTCTGACGCGCATACCCGTTTCTTCATTCCAGGGTACGACATGTCCACGTTTATCCGGCGGTACAGTCGATACCTGAACGAGAAAGCCGTTTCGTACAGACAGGTTGCCTTTGACTTCACCAAAGTTAAGCGAGGGTAAGACACTGAAAATGAGGAAACAACGTGTACCTGTCTAGAACGTTTTGTCAGCCGCGGCTACTAACTACTTGTGTCCGCTGATCCTCTCAGAGTGGACGGCGTCATGAGGACCATGAATACAGAGAAGCTGCTCAAGACCATCCCCATTATTCAGAACCAGATGGACGCCCTCCTCGATTTCAATGTGAGTTGGAGGTGAAGCCTGCCGCAAAAAAAAAAGGCTTGTGCGCGAGAGTGCTGCGTCAATGGCCTCTCTCCGCCCAACGCCACAAAGAGAAATGTCAGGCGTATTTACAAACAATGTCTAATTTGCTTTGCCGCAGGTCAATGCCAACGAGCTGACTAATGGAGTCATCAATGCAGCCTTCATGCTCCTCTTCAAAGACTCCATCAGGCTCTTTGCTGCCTACAACGAAGGCATCATCAACCTGCTTGGTAAGAAAACACCGCCTCCTCCTCCTCCTCTTCTCCAGATAATCACACCAACATTTGAACCCTCCTCTTTGGTTTCTAAACAGAGAAATACTTTGACATGAAGAAAACCCAGTGCAAAGAAGGGCTGGACATCTACAAAAAGTTCCTCACCCGAATGACCCGGATATCAGAGTTCCTTAAAGTAGCTGAGGTACGTGAGTGGCTTATAGGATGCTTGGAGTAAGAAGTGGGTGGGCATAAAAAAACTCATTTGGCTTTCTATGTGCTCTTAACAGCAGGTGGGCATCGACCGAGGAGACATTCCAGATCTTTCCCAGGTAAGCTTGCAAGCTTGTCTCTCTCTCTTCTTTCCCCTTTTTGGATCAATTTGAAATCACCTACCAATATATACACTCTCATGAGAAGCTCCATCCGCGATGAAGAATACCATAATGTCAGATGAAACCTCCGGGATAGAAAGCTACGGCTCTTGGACTCGGCTTTAAAAAATGCGGGTTTGCTTGAGTTTTTTTGCCGGGTGTATAACGACAATGAATGAGAGGCGGCAAACTGATCGGCTTCCCCTGAGCAAGATGGCCGCCATTGGCTATGCTCTCTTCTTTCTGCACTTTGCATGCTGTTTTTTTTCCCCCCCCACTCTTGAGCGCATGGTTCCACAGAAGTTGCTGTGCTCTCTTCTGTCCTTTCTTCTCGCGCCTCAAGCTTTCCTATTCTTCTTGCTCTACAGTAAATAAAGGTGTCAGGTCCACACATAGGTCACAGTTGCACAGGTTGTGCACATGCTTGGACTGTAGGTGCTGTGCTGTGCTGTGCCGTTGGCGCTTTATTTGCCGCACGGCTCAAATGGATTCCTCCCCTGACTGTCACCACCTTTATATTCTGTATTCTCCCCCCCCTTATCTTTCCACTTTAGTTCACAGTCTGTGTAAGTACTCTCATTTCACTCTTCTTCTGTGTCTGTGACTTGCTTCGCCGGTGTTGTCTTTTTTTGCATGTCTTCGTGCCGTCTCCCACCACGTGGTTGTCTCAAACAGCCCAAGAAATAGGAAGGGGGGGATCTATGTGGTGTCTTTTTCCTCATAGTGAAGTGTAAAATCAGAGTCGCTCATTTGCTGCAAGATGGCTGCCCTGTTGTGCTTAGTTGTGGTCCATTCCAACAATCTGCCGTAGGTTGTTGAACATGCTGCGGTATAGTGCGTCATCCCGCACACACGCGTTGCTCTCATGCAAGTGTATGGCTGGAATGCCATCAGTGGTGGGCGACGATGAACTTTCAAGTCACAGAAAGTGAAATCAGATGCAGTGTTACTATGAAGGTTGACTCAAAACAACATTTTTTAGGGTGATTACTATTTTTTTGAATCCGTTGTTGCAGAATACAAACTTGTCACTGTTAGAAAACCTTGTATTACCTGTTTAAATGATAAAACTACTTTTTTTTGTTTTTCTTTTTTCTTGCGCTTGTCCTCATTAGAGTCGTTTAACTTTGGAGGAACTGTTATTGGGGGGAAAAAAAAAAAGGATGGTTTATATTCTGTCCTTGCTTGGTTGCCCACCACTGTCCTTCATGGTGTCGATGTTCCCGCACACACACACACACGGTCATGCGGTGTGTGAGCAGAAAGCTGACAGTGTGTTTTCTCGCCGCGGCAGGCTCCCAGCAGCCTCCTGGAAGCTCTGGAGCAGCACTTGGCCTCTTTAGAGGGCAAGAAGGTGAAAGACTCCACGGCAGCCAGCAGGTATGTTAATTGGCCCATCACGGGCTGTGGGTCCGCGTTGCCCGCATCCCAGCGTGACTTGTGCCCGCCCCACAGAGCCAGCACTCTGTCCAACGCCGTGTCGTCGCTGGCGAGCACGGGAATGTCTTTCACCAAAGTGGATGAACGGGAAAAGCAGGCGGCGCTGGAAGAGGAGCAGGCCCGACTCAAGGCGCTGAAGGTGGTTCAACTGAGCCGACCTTACCTCAAGAGTCGCTCTCTTGCCGCTTTGCTTTATTTTTGATGCGTGTCCTTCATCCTGCAGGAGCAAAGACTCAAGGAGCTCTCCAAGAGGCCCTCGTTCGCCACCACTGATACGTCGCCCATCTCCACCACGGGGGGAACTATTAACACGGCCCCGGCCATCGATCTCTTCTCCACACCGAGCTGTTCCAACGGGTACCTTACATTTAATTGTCTGACGCGGCAAAAAAAAAAATGCAATTAAAAATGTGCCTTTGCTGCATTATATATTGTGACAGTAGGGGCAGCATATTTCATTTGATTTAATTTATTTTTGTATGTAATGACGACTCATCTTTCTGTAACGGTGTTCCAGCGCGGTGAAAATGGAGAGCGACCTGTTTGACCTTCAGTCCACGTTCCAGCCAGCCGTGCAGTCGGCCTCGTCAGGGCTCCCCGTGGCGACGGCGTGGGCAGGTAGCGCGCCGCCGACGCACCTCTCGATCGCCATCTGCGTCTTGTTTGGAGCTGCTCTGCATGCTCTTTTTTTGACGTCCACCAGTTCCTCGCCACTCGTTTTTGGTCTGTTTCATTTTCTCCTGTCTCTCTCTCTCTCTGCCTGCCTGTAGATCCTTTCACCTCCGCCGAAGCTGGAGACGACTCCATGCCAAACCTTAACCCTTTCCTCTCAAAACTCGTTGTCGATGCCTCTCACTTACCTGTCGTGTCTTCAGACGGTGTTAGCTTTTCCACTAGGACGTCTGCTCATGAAATGTTTGGTGGTAATGACTCTCATTTTGTTTCTCCGCATTGTCCTCGCTCATGTCTGCGTAGAAGCATGACGACGTAGTGTGCTTGTCCTCCATGCTGATGTCGTTTCAATGTTCTCAGTGTTGTCTGTCTGTGAAGCTCAAATCGTTGCCTCCTCCTTTATAGAACCAAAATGATGCCCACCCCGATTGAAAATGATACCGCCACCCCCCCCCCCAAACCACCCGAATCCCTTTTTAGATGAAGTTTGGTTGTGCGATGTGTTGCTGTAGAGCTTATTTAAGTTGTTTTTGTTTTCTTTTTACCAACACTATGTTTGATTCCCTAGATCGTTACAATCCCTTTACTGACACAAACGCGTCAGTTTCAAGCAATAACAAATGCACAGTGCGGCTAGAACACTCCATCTCAGGTACTGCAATGGCTCTGAGTCCTGCAAACATTGGACCCTATAAAATACCCCAAAAGCTTTTGTTTCAATGTTCAGTCACTCCCTCCCGTTTATGATGGTAGCATTCTCTAATATTTCACTCTTTTGTGACTTTCAATTCCTTAACATGTTAGCTGACTTTTTTTTTTTTTTCTTTCTGCCTGCTTGTTTGGCTTGGTCCTGAAGCGCTTATATTTTTCTTTTTTGCTCTGGTTCTTCTTCCTCTCCTTCTTCTTAATGCTTCCTGTGGCGCGTCAGACTCCTTCTGTGGCCCAGTGTCCATTGCCCAGCACCTCCCACACCAGGCTCCCTTCCCCACAGAGCCCTCTACTGTAGCAGGTCTATTCAGAGGTATTGAAGGCTCTCTCTGTGTGCGTGTGGATGTGCCAATCCCGCTCCGCCACTAGCTGACGACTCCCCGCGCTTGTCGAACCGCGTCCCGTTTGAGAGGCATCGCTTGTCTTAGCTGCAGCTGCCTTCTTTTCATCTTCTTTAAGGATATTCCTCGCCTCAGCCCCCTCCCCAGCCACCTGCAGGTCTCCAAGTGGACTTTGAGTCTGTGTTTGGGGCCAAAGCCACGGGCAGCAACAGCCTCAATGCTGAAGGTTAGGATTTCATTTCAAGTCATCTTTTTCTTTTTTTATTCTCCAGTCAATACTACCAAAGAATGTTTATTATAAGTACCTTGTGCAGGTTTATCATTGCCTTGCTAGCAACATATTTAATTTACAGGACTAGGTAAAAAAAAAAAAAACACAAC
>NC_051098.1:14843917-14847263 GCF_901709675.1 Syngnathus acus | reverse complement strand
AGAGTCTCGCCTTGGAGGTTACGGCCACGCCCGCGTGAAGGTGAGGACGCTTTTCAGGACCACGGCGGTCATCACCATCTCAAAGTCTGCCAGGGTCTCGGCGAGGGAGTACGCGTCGACCGCCACCTCGCTTTCGAAGGCGCCGTCGGCATTCTTGTGGATGACGTCCAAGCAGGCGATGAGCGGCGGCAGGATGTCGAGGAGCACGTCGAAGACGTTGTGTCGCTCGGTCCAGCCGTGGCCGCAGGCCTGATGGAGCGCCGCCACCTTTTCGTCGCTTTTCTGGTAGTGAGCCGAGATGCGGGCGGTCAGCACGGCATGCGTCGCAGCGCTCTTGAAGAAGGAAGCCAACCTCCTGAGTGTCTCCATGAGCACCTGCACGTTGGGGAAGGGCAGACTGTTGGCCAGGTGGATGTTGAGCGCCATGCGTGAGCAGGGCATGTAGAGGGCCAACGGGTACTTCTCCACCAGGTGCACAGCCACCGCCTTCATCTTGGTGGCCGACGCCCCGGTCACCTTGTGCGCCTGCCCGCGGCAATCCTCCATAACGAGCCCCCAGCGATCAGTCAGCTGCGCCTCCAGACGCTCCACCAGCGCCTGCTCGTCGCCGTCGAACGGCACAAAGTCCAAAAACTCTTCGCGCAGGACGTTGTGCTGGTTGACGAAGCGAAGGAAGAGCGGCAGGTGCTTGTCGCCGCCAAAGTCCACCAAGTCGTCGGTGACCAGCGAGAAGAAACGTCCCTCCCTGGCCTCCATCAACACCTCTTCTCGCACCGTGTTCTCGCACACATCCAGCAGTTGGCAGAGCTGCGCCGAGGTGAGGAACTCGCTGTTCACAGCCGTGGCTTCGAAGCGCTTCCTCAGGGCCTCGTCGCCGGCGTGCATGCGATACTCCAACAGCGCCTGGAAGTTGTTGGGCGCGTCGTCGCCGTCCAGGCCTTTGAAGGTCTCCAAGGGGATGCACTGTTTGGCCAGCATCAGGATCACTTCAAACAGGGAGCGCAGGTAATCACGCAGCTGCTTCTCCTCTGCAGACATCTGCGGTTCATCTGGGATCGGCTCTTCGGCGGCCGCGTCTTTTTGGGACTTTTCAGCAGATGATGCCACTAAGGAGTGAAGACAGGATCAATTTGCTTGGTGGTCAACTGGTTAGGGCTGAACAGTTTTTTTGGGAGTGACTTTTTCAAAATGGCGCAATACGTGTTTGGCAGGGCTGAATGATTTCGAAAAACAATACAATTGTGATATGAGCTGAATCGTTCCAAACCATGTTTAATCGCATTGCAGCTCATGTATGGAGCTTTGGTTTCTGATTCAGCCCGAATTTACTTACATCTTCGTTCCTTGATTCTTCTTAGGTCCTCCTCCGTCTGAAACAAAAAGATGACAGAATAAGGAGATTACCGAACAAAAGATACCCCTTAAAGACATATCGCCCCGCTCCCTCACAAGTTCTTTGATCTGCTTGCGGTGTTTGACGCGAGGATTGGTCAAGTGGCTGGTCAGATCGAAGATGGTGGGAATGGCCGTATCCTTCAGCACCGTCCTGTAAGGGCTCTGACACAAACATACTAATGGGCCTTTTAACCAAGGTGTTAAAAGAACTTGAAACTCTTCCATTTTATTTTACCATTGAGATATTGACTGAGAAAATGTCACAAATGATGATTCAGCGTTCTCTTCTAGCACTGTAGTTTGATCACTCCAAAGTACTCAGAGGTTCTCAAGTACCTTTTCTTTCAAAACATTAGAAGCAAATACGAGCATTCATGAATGAGGTACTTACTGTTTTGTACACCAGGGCCGGGTCGAAATGTTTGGCACACAATCGGTAATGTTTGTTTAACTGATCGGCCGTTTTGGCCTCCAAATCCGCTCTGCGACAGTTTTCTACCCAAATTCGACATCTGCAAACACACAAGACTCACTTTGTTGACATTACAATACATTCTTGGATTACTGCGTTCCAACATAAAACATTACAAGGTTAGAAAAGGGGCGGGGGACAATAATAACAATGTCGTGGAATGAAGGGGTTTTTACTTTTGGGTAACCCTATCGTGTGCAGAAAGTAATTGTAATTATGACAACACATGAGTATGTAAATTAAAATGTTTGCAAGCGTGAGTTGTGCTTCCTTAAAGGCGATGCCCATATTTGCTAAACAACTACTGTTTATCGGTATAAAATATGATAGCTTACCTTCCAGGGTCTCTTGGAAAGCGAAAAAAAGCCAAATCCGACTGTGTGCTCTTCCGTGTGCAGTTTGGGGCCGCGCAAAAATTCGGCATGTTTCAAGCTAATTCGTTAGCTAACTCGGCTACCAGTACTACGTTTGACTGACTTAGTCACCCTTTTAAAAATCGTTTCGTTCTGAAAGTCACATTTGTCAAACCAGACAAACTGCGCCGATCTCCGTCTTGGAGGACTGAGTCCAACAATCATGCAATAGTTCAAAAGTGTGTCATTTGACGGTTGTTGACTAGCGAGAAGCGCGAGCGGCAATCCCTCCGCTTAACGCAGCACTCCGGCTAATGATTGGATCGAGACATACAAGAGCCTCAGTCATTGGTTGAGTCTACAAGACGTTGACCAATCACAATAAAACCGAGTCCTCTTCTGCTTGACGTAATTTCTACGTCAGAGATCACAGGGTTTTCTCGCTGTTGCCGGCGATAGTTGACAGTGACGTGTGATGACGTACACGTTTGTCTTTGAGTTTGATTCTTTGGATAAATGCATGAAAAGACAATTCAGAACCAAAGCGCAACAGGCTGATATTGCATTTAAAATACTAATTTGGGCGTACTGTGCTATGTGGCTCGTTGGTCTAGGGGTATGATTCTCGCTTAGGGTGCGAGAGGTCCCGGGTTCAAATCCCGGACGAGCCCTTAATTTTGACGACATTATGCGAGTTCTTTATTTACAGAAGCATTTTGATGCAGTAATACTACACATCCGGGTATTAGAACGTCATCTCAAAACAAAACCACGAGCCAAAGCGATTTACGGAAGTGATTTTTTTTCTTAAAGCTAAAACATAGGATTCGGCATTAACTTTGAAACTGATGTAACGTGCAAAATCTAAAACGGGCTCGTCCGGGATTTGAACCCGGGACCTCTCGCACCCGAAGCGAGAATCATACCCCTAGACCAACGAGCCAAGTCGCCATTTACTTTAGATTCTTGTTTAATGAAACTGATATGGAATTGGCAAAACTAATTTTACGTATGCCGAACATATGTATATGAACAATTACAACAAATCGCGGGTTTGTACGACAGTAAAATAGCTTCAATGGCAAATTTCGGATCTTGATATTGAGCAGTATAATTTGTAAATGAG
>NC_051098.1:14798917-14838917 GCF_901709675.1 Syngnathus acus | reverse complement strand
AGTGGAGCTTCCGCGAAGCTGGAGGTTTATACTGCGAGGAAAAGAAAAAGAAAAGACAGTGACCTATCTTTTTCCATTTTATTTGGTGGATTCAGAAATTGTGTAAAGATCACCGCTTACCCTTTTGCCATCTTTGGTCTTTTTAACACTCCATGTACCATCTGAAAGCTTCTCAAAGAACTTCCTGGCTTTTGGGGCTAGGTCCATTATGTGATTAGGTGGGATGCCGAGAACCTCCACTATTTTGTTCATCTGGTCCACCTGAGAAAGTCATCACAAATCAGGTTCAACACATTTCAAGACAGGCCTGGACAACTTGCACATGTAAATTGCAAGTTGCTTATCAAACAAATTGTCAAAAATCACGTACATCCAATTAAGAAAAGTCACAAAGGAAGAGACGCATTTTCAGAGACTTCTGCATCTGCCTGTGACTACTGCCCATAAAATGAGACTTTAAAATGTAAATGTCCCACCACATTTTCATAATGACAAAAGGTGTGCAGGTATGGCGATATTGACCCACGTGACAAAACAACGGGCGTGGACATGATCTGTTGGATAATGGTCTTCCATATACCTCATTGGCTCCACTGAAGAGAGGCTCTCCTGTATGCATCTCCACCAAGATGCAACCCAAGGACCACATGTCGATGGCCAGGTCGTAGGGCATTCCCAGAAGCACCTCTGGGGAGCGGTAGAAGCGACTTTGGATATACTGGTATATCTGCACGGACAAAGACAAACAATTAGCACTTTGTATACATTTGGAATCCTGCACGCGACGCGGTCATGCCAAAGAGCATTAGGTACCCGTTGTCCCAGCTGGCACGAGCTGCCAAAGTCCACTATTTTGATGGCACTCCTCTTCGGGTTGCAGAGCAGGATGTTCTCGGGCTTCAGGTCACAGTGGATGATGCTGAGCTCGGGCGTGGCCAGGAACAGCAGCGCCGTGCATAGCTGCTGAGCGAACTTCCGGGTGAGGTTGAGCGAGACGCCGCGGAAGTTGGTATTTCGGAGCAGGTCGTACAGGTTATATGAAAGCATCTCAAACACGAGGCAGAGGTGGTTCCGAAACATGAAGTGCCGCTTCAGGTGAACTGTGGGAAAGAGACGGTTGTGTCCAGGCGTTACAAGAATTTGGAGTGTGTGACTGAACGGATTGGAAGCGAGTGTTTATTTACCAATGTAGTATTTCATCTCGGTGTCATGTTTATTCATAAGCTCTAGGAGGCGCACTTCAATCTGGGCTTGATTGAGGAAAGCTTTCTTGTTCTTGATGATCTTAATTGCAACCCATTCCTGCTCCGCTCGGTCGTACGCTTTCACAACCTAAAAAAAAAAAGAAAGACGTTCAACGGTCGGCTAAAGTTTGACTTAAATGACGACGGTTAAAATACTGAAAATAGCTGATGATTTACGCTTAGCTAACAAACGCGTAGCAGCAGTACCCACCTGTCCAAATGATCCTTTTCCTATCAAGGAATCAATCTCATATCGGTCCATCCACTTCTCCCCATTCTTGACGATGTAGTCATAGTTATCATCGTCATAGCCATCATTGAAGACCTTCCTTTCTTTTTTGTGACTGGAGTCTTCGCCCTGACCCTGTTGGTGCCGCCGCTTCTTTTTTGCATAATACACCTGAAGGGAGAAAGAAAAACAAAGTTTAGGGGCGGAAAGAAACAACAACAACAACAACATTAATTTGGGATTCATGTCATTGCTTCAGAATGCTCCGACTGACCTCATTGATGTGTTTGTATGTTTTGATAAGGTCAATGGAGAGCTTCCTCAGGGGAGCTGAAGTTGGGTCACGAAAGCACTGGGGCATGTGCCTCTGAAGTATCAAAAATGTTACATAACAGATCATAAATGACATGTTTGTCCTTTGGTCAACAATTCAAGCGCCACCGTTATTGAGCGGCGCTTTGGAGCTACTTGGGATGTGTCCCTGTACCTGATTGGCAGTGAGCTGTGTCGTCTGGTCGCTGTACGGTAAGACCGTAACAGATTGGTCAGTGCTTGGCTGGTGGCGCTCACTGTACTGCTGGTGCGTATGGGGCATTGGAGCAGCCATCTGAAGACCAGCAGTGTGTAAAGAAAAAGAGGGCGCAAGCCGGACAGACGAAGGTTTGCATGCTGAAGTCTCTCCTCCTGCAAGACATTAGCACCTTGCCTTGAGTCGCCGCGCCGGCGAGATATGCCATCAAAACAAAGAGACTAACCATGACAATGTGTCATTACAATGCAGAGGGGTAGTATTTACTTTTCACACACACGACATACAGGACAATGTGCCCTGTATTCATAGATCAACTACTCATTTGCTTTTCCAACAGGTAAGCATAGATCTGCATGTGTGCTCTTAAATGAGGGAAAAACGGTGCAAAAATGAAATGTAAGCAATATTTAATATTGACGCGTGTATTGAAATGATCAGTGTGATACAGCCGAACTGACAGATTTGCAGACAAAATGGGAGGAGGATAATCGCAGTGAAATGGCATATATGCGACAAAATTAACACGTTGCTTTTAAAGCATCAAATTGAACGAGTAAAATAAATCCTATTGGTTGCATGAGCAAGATGCAAGGAGAAAAAGGGCAGCGCATGAGCAGGCTGCAGAGTAAAAAGGGGTGAAAAGAAAGGCCCGGCATACTGTACAGTGAATCATCCTTCATTTTAAGGCAGAAGGAATGGGGGGGGGAAAAAAAAAATATGAAATAGCACGTTGAGCTATCAGCATCTCTCAGCACACAACACAATTCAGCAGCGCTCCACAGTAACCACTATTCAGAATCCCAGCAACAGCACCTAATTAGCATAGCCTATCACCACAGAGATACAGCGTGATTTGGCAAGCCCATCAACGCACAGGCCAATCACAAGGCGGTATGCAAATAGCCTACTTTTGTTGCCAGGGCAGAGCGGCTCCCATTTTCCAATGAGAAAACAAGAAATAAACAAGAAATCAAATTGAACTTTGGCATACTTAGACGCCGCTTTCGACACGAGAGGCTGACGGCAAAATAGCCGCACAGCCCCAAAAGCTACACTCGCGACGAGAGCGTTGGAAAGCTGAGCCAGCCCGGGGAGCGCCTCAAAATACACGGCCAGCCCAGCGACAAGCAATAAAGGCAGGCGACGGACGGCAAGACGAGAGCGCGCAGGCAAAGGCTGTATTTAAAGGCGCACACAAGGTGTAACACAAGATGCCTTCTGCTCCACTTATAAATACATACATGACGACCTGGTTTAAATGGAACATTTCTTTGCAATTCTTCGACATGTTAGCTTCCATTTGCTAGCTTTAAAAACCACTACAGGTAATCACCTAATGCACTGAAAAGTTCAACTGCGCTGCATCTTTGTCCCACATAACAGCGTGATGCAAATTTGGAGAAGAGCACCGCGACAGGGAGGAACTTAACTTCACCGCTTCCCATTTAGTAGAAGAGGATATAGAGAGAGATGTAAACACACAACAACCGCTAACCTGGATGCATCTTGTGCAAAAATGTCATATCATCCTGGCAGGAGAGTCCAGCAGACAACCAACTACAAGGAATAAAAGCACATTATTATCACTAGTTTTGTGTGTGTGTGTGTGTTTATAATGAGACGTCCTCTACTAGTTTTAGTTGGTTTAAGTCTGTCTATGAGTTGTAGGATGTCCAGCGAGTTGAGTTCAAACTTTAAAAAGTCTACTTTGGAGATATAAAAGTCTGCAGAGTAGATTTTCTTGTCTGTATGGACTGGAGTTACAATCACACAGATTGTTTGGTTTTAACACTACATTCCCTCCAAAAATAGGAGCACACTGCTTCATTTTTTTGGGGTGGAAATTATCTTGATATATCTGTTCAGGACTGGCTGCATCTGAACAGTTCCTTTTCTGTCTCAACAATCCACAGAGGCCTTGAAGGTGCACTATATATATATATATAGAGAGATATATATAGATAGATAGATATATAGATATATATCTATATCATGATATCATATTAGTGACCTCTATAATAGGCCCCCCCATCAGACTGCATTCCAAAATCTTAAACCAGCCCGCAAATATCCATCTATATATGTAATAACGACCGCGGCTGTGGGTAGCGGTGTACTTACAGACGAAGGGGCGAATTTCGTCATGGCTGGAAATTATTAGAACGCATATTCAGTGCTATTCTGGTCCCCCGTAAACGCATGTCGTCCTTCCGAGGGGATTCGTCTAGTGATCCGATGCGATCCATCCATCCATCCATCCATCGGTGGTGGACAGGAAGGCTTTAGCTAGTGACGCTGTGCTCAATTGAGCCAGCGGGTTGTTGGGGCCCACTCAGCTGGTTCGTCAACAAGTCAACGTTAACCATTAGCCAAGGGCTTCGTTGAATTAGCACTCGGGCATTAGCAACATGAAGGCTAGACGAGCTCTCACACACATATGTATATAATTCAACCAATCCAGGTTTAAAATAAAGACGTGCGTGTGTGTTATAAAAAGCCCGATCGCACAATGACACTGTAATACCGCAGGGTTAATGTTAGCGGTACCAGCATGACTCTCCACACACAGCCGCCCCCCCCCTTTTTTTTTTAGAACGCCTTCGAAATGGAAAATAGTCCTCATTTAACACTTCGACTTTCAGCCCCACGAATGGGTTAGCTAGCCCCGCCATGTACCGCGGTTGAGCTACCGTTCACAGATCCATCATCGATTTTGATTTATACATACAAAACAATCCGCACGAAGCACAAGGCTGCATCCCGTTTAAAAGAAAAACCAAATAAATGTAGTAGCCGCTCACCTCTGATGGCACGATCTTCATTTAAAGTCCAATAACCTGTATGATGAGGAAACTTATCCAGCTTGAGATTCTCCCCTCCCTTTGCACGGTTAGCGAGGAATGATCACGTTAAATCCAATCCGGCGTCCGTCTTCCGACGGGCAAATATGACAATTATTTGCCAGGCAGCTCTAATAAACACTCCATTTTGGACGGGGGATCGACGATCGGGAGGAACGTTACCATCAGCTGATGACTAGCAACATGCTAGCGTTGACTAGCACGCATAAGTTAGTGGCTAAGCTTTAGCGAATCGGGCTAGTGCTAGTTGACAAAATGAACGCGGCTAACGTTAGCGACCTGTCCCGGGCTAGCCTCGAGCTAACAATCGTTAGCCCCCGCCGCTAAATAAATGCTACGTCAAAGCGATTTTTACGCAGTCTTTTGTCAAATTCGCGTCGACCTCCTCGAGCGGCGCGACGGCGACGGTGGATTCGGCGTGTTTGAAAGCCCAAACGGACACCGCGTCCTCCGGTAATTCCGCTTTGGAATTTTGTGTCAATTTTCACAAAATGGCGCGCGGTCCAAACCTGCGCAGTGAACCGGCCCGGTGGACCACAGACGCGGACAAGCCGACTTTCGCGGCGGCGCCGCCTAATTATTTCTACCGCGTTAAAACGTCGGCCTCTTGATTTTCTTCACTCGATCCATTAGACGCATCTCGTTATCCGAAAACGTCAAATGTATATCCACTGACAGCATTATTCCGGCGGGAAGGGAGAAACATTTGAAAAAGACTGAAGCTGGAAGGGGGGGGGGGGGGGGGGGGGGGGGAGGAAAAAAAAAACTCCTGACAAAATGGCGATGCGCTCGCTTGTTGCCATGGCAACTGTCAATCAAAACCCGAAAGTACCCGGATGCACCAATGACGAAGAAAATGTAACTGGCCAAAGAGGACAGAGAAACTCTTCCACAGCGCCTTACGCGTAACTTCATTGGATTTTTTTTTTTTTTACTTGTGGCTACACTTCAGCAGATATATGTACAAAGAGAAGTTTTATTAACTTTACGCAGCCATTTATATTGGAAAAAAGCTTCTTTTTATTTTTTATAGGTGTTTTGTATATTCTTTATAATACTGTAGCTTGTATTTTATTAGATTTCAGACAGAAATACTATGTAATATAATTTCCCTTGAATTATTACAATTAGACATTTGTATCTGAAAGAAATACTGAATTATATGGAAATATTGTAAAAATGTGACATGTGGCGTGGCTAATCATAGAAGTCACCATAATACATTAACAGAATGTTCTCTTTAATTTGAATACAATATTTAATTTTCTCACAACTAAGAACAGTATTGTTTGGTATTCGACTATTTTTCTTATTTACAAAAAACAGGTCTACTTCATGAGCTTGCAATTTGATTAACTGTTTTCAACGCAATACCTTAAGAAAAAAAATAAAAATCTTAAAGAAATCACTACAACCTAACAAAATTGCAGACGTGTGCTAACAGTGAAGTCTATTATTGACCACAAGATGGCAGCAGAGATTCAAATTGGTTGAAGAGCAAGATTTCACTGGACACTTTATTAGGTACATCTCTGGATTAAAAAAAACTGATAAAATCGTTGAATTCTGACTGTGACGCACGCGCACACACATAGAGAGAGAGCGAGATAGCATACATACACTCTGCAATTAACAATCTGGCCTTTGTATGAACTGTAAAGTGTCCTTGTGTGTCCAGTAAAGTGCTTTAAAAACAGATGTATTGTTATTCATTCTTTTGATTTGTAGTTTATTTTGTACATCGGCAGCAATTTCACTGGTGATGATCATGTAAAAGATTCGTATTTTAATGATCACGCAACTCTATATAATGATCATGTACTTCCATAGCCTATCTTCATGTCCAATTATACTAATTGCTGATCTGAATCCAGCTACTTATTACCCCTTTTAGTAGCTCCAGTACCACAAAGGATGTCACAGAGCTCAGACCTCCACAAAAGCTTAAACAGTCATAAATTGTCAGCAAAGTTTAATTGTTAAAAGGGGTTTATTTGAAGGAGGTGGCTAATCATTGGTGCTTTTGTGTCATCTAAGTAAGGGGGTCCCCAACATACCGGTATTAACTTAAGAAACTTTTTTTTTTTTTTTAAATGCTGTTGAATGGCAATAACCCCCCCCCCCACACACACACACACAATAAAAAAATAAAAAAATAAAACAGTGGCCATGTTTTCCAAATGTACACTTTATTTTAAACAAAAGTACAAAAAACAAAACAGATATTTACAATACTTGCATGGCAATGTTCACTTTCTTTGGTCATTCTTCCAATTGGATGCTTTCAAATCAGAAATTAACTAAGATACGTCTCAAGTCTGCAAGCGTGGTTTCATCAACAATTCAAAACTTGGGAAAAAAGCTCTTTTTCTTGCACAACATAAATAGTAACAGCAACAACGACAAAATAAAACTCATACTTCACAATGGAATCGTCCCATTTTGAGATCCAGCAGTGACAACTCAAACTCAAAAATGAAGACCCGAGCGGGTAGATTTCCTTGAAAGGGCAAGTGACATGGACATCACTCGCCGGGATCAATCTACCTGCTCGGTGGCGGCCGCCGCCACTGCACAGTACATTTGGAAAAAAAAATTATAAATGGCGCATCCTCGCCAAGACCAACATCAGTTATAACCCTTTAGTCCTTTCTCTACGCCACGAATGAACAAACAGATGTATATACATCCTAAAAAAGCAAAAAAAAAAAAAAAAAAAGCAGATGACATAACAAGACACGATGCGCTTTCCACACATCTTTACAGCAAAGGCAAAACTGGTCTAGAAGTGATTTCACTTGCAGCAACTAACCAAAAAAGTTCCTTTCTAACAAACATGACTGCTAACAGAAGACAGAGCTACAACTGTGTATATGCGCGCGCGTGTCAAGTAGTGCATGTAGATCACATACAGTATCCAATTGTCTGCTTTTTTTTTTTCCTCCAGAGTGGGATTGGATTTGTAGTCAAATTCTCCCTGAAATCAAATCCAAGCTGTCTTCATTGTAATGTACACATTTTTTTTTCTTCTTTTCTCAAGAGATGAGGTGAGGAGGAGAAACGTGCAAAGTTCCATGTTCTCACTGCAAAGGACGACAACGTAAGTAGGAATTGACACGGGTTGTGACGAGTGCGCGAGTTTGCGTACCTTTCACATTCCCAACGGATGGCAGGCGGCTCGGGCGTTTCTCTACACTTCGGCTTTTTGGCTGTTCTCCTCCACCTTCTCCTCCAGCTTTCTCTCTTCCTCGGAGGAGCCGTTCTCCTTCTCGCCGGTCTTCCAGCTGCCTTGTCTAATGAGGGCGGCACATTTGGTTAAGCTGACACCCACGGCACTCACCGGCTTTTAAAGCCGCACACACGCAAAGATACAGTAGGCGTGTTATTTGGGCTAAAAATGCTAGCTGACATGATTCCCGAGCCTCATAAGTACAAAATACATTTGTTGATGTGATCGCACGAACATATTCCACTCGACCGCATAGTGGTCGCAATTACGACTCACTTGGATTTCTTCTGGTAGATCCCGTAAGCCAGCCCAATGACCATGGCGGCGATGAGAAGTCCAACCACCACCCCGACCACCAACTTGGTTTGATCGGCGTCGTCCGATTGGTCTGCGTGACACAAAACAAACGCCGGCGTCACGCCGCTGACGGTCACGCGCCAGTGCGGACCTTCCTGACCACAAACAGGAAGTTGAACCCTAAACGCGTTGGCTGGATGGACACACTGCCACTGTACGTGATTATGACTCGCTGGGGTAAATGTTAATGACAGCAATCCTGTTTGTGACGTAATTTGTTCAGCCAGCAGGAAAATGGGTCATGTTTGCCAGGATGCTGGTGGCGCCGTTCCTTCCGTGTATCAGTATTCCGCACGTATCGCTTTCTTTCAGACAACATTTGCTCTCCGGCCGCTTCCACCACATGCAAAAAGACGTCTACGACTTACCTCGTTTATCCACTCTCACCTCCTCAAATACTGAAATCAGATACGAAATGAAAATTATCGTTCAACCAAGGCAAAAATGACGTCTAAGGCTACTACGTCTAGTCTACTGTCTGCATGCAGGAGTTTCGAATCAGAGAGAGGACGAGTCGACTTGAGTCCCAGCATCCCAACACACACCCGCGCAGACATGACTCAGCGGGAAAAGAGGATACGGCAGTGACTCAGCAATCGTTTAGGATGAGACGGTTGGCATGCAAGTTATTTGTGATGATGGACAAAAGTATTTTGACATACCTGAAAAAAGTCATCACTTAATTAGTGTGGTAGAAGCCTTCGTAATTAACCACAATTACTGAACATTTACGGTGTTTGTAAATGCTAAATGCCCCAATACTTTTGTCCACATTGTGTTATTGTTAGTACATATTTGTTTACCAGTGAAGAAAAAAAAAGCAGTTAATGAAAGTGAATAATGATAAGTGTCATAATGTTGAGTCAGCATGCGAGCGGATTGGACAGCTGCGTCGGTGGAGCGGAAGCGCCGATGAAGGCGGCTTAGCGGATGACGCCACCGGGTGGGCTACGGCGTACTTACGAGACGACACATTGATGTCCCGCGTGTCCTCGCCAAATTCGTTGGACACGGTGCAGGAGACGGTCAGGTTGACAGTGGGCACCACCGTGATTTTGTGCGTGACCTTGCCATTGACGAAGGGACTTTCATCATGCTGTGGGGGGGGGGAGAGAAAATTGCAGCACGGTTCATTTGCCTTTTCAGAGAAGATCGTTTTTTTAATGGCGGCATGTCTTCTCCAATAACACCTACATTTAATAATAATGAATTAAAGCACAAAGGAGAACTGTGCGAGTGTTATTTGAGGAATGACTCTTGTAACCTGGGACGTTGACAAAATGGCGAGTGCTTTTAAGCACCACTAGGAGGCAATGTTCAACCAGTTTGAGTTTCTCGTTCAAGTGTATGCCCGGAAGCGCTGAAGCCGATACCACACACAAAAAAAAAAAAACCACACACACACAAAAGAATAAGCAACACCCTTTGAGTGCAGCTTGGACTAAAAGCAAAGAAAATTATCCCGCGCAAATAGATTTCCAGACCAAAGCCCCTCGAGGTCACGGATGTAATTCACTCTGCCCGCGTTGACACTTTTGTCCTGTCAGTCGCCTCTCAGGTACACTAAGTGAAGAAACAAAAACCAAAAAAAAGCGGGATTTTTACTTTGTGTCAACAAGGTGATCGTGCCTGGGAGAAATTAAGCTTGTTTGTGCTTTCCAAGGGTGCACCTGCCTCGAATTGCCAGGATCGGATATGTTCACAGGTGCGACAGCTGCAGGTGGAAAGAAAACCAAACAAAAGGCAATGTGGCGCTCATCAGGATCATCCAGTGAAGATAGGAGGGGGGGGTGGGTGATGCTTTTGGAAAATCCGCTCCTTTCTTCAGGCCACGTCTCATTTATGCTCAGTTATTGAAAATAAAAGAGATTTTACGAGTAAAAGGCAGCCCCTCCAATAGGTCCTTAATACTCTTAGAGAAGAATTGTACTGAATAAAGGTGTAGATTTAAGAAAGTTTTGTCATTAAATAAAGTTAGAATCATACAGGACAAACGTCATTTTACAGGAAAGAGTAATGTTATTTCCTTAAAATATGTTTTACATGAATCAAATTAAAAATGTAATTTTCAAATGAAACGACATTAACTGATACTATTTATTCATTATACGGAAAACGTCATGGGTGATGTTTCATACTTTCACACGTTCATCAACAATTTTAAAAATATGAATAGACTTGGTTTTCCTGAAAAAGACTGAGTGACATTAGCGTTGTAAAAGCATTTCCCCCCCCCCCCATCTCATTTTGTGGTGTGAACGTTGATATGTCAGACATAATAAGAACACATTTTCATATGGACAGCAGGCGTCAAAGCAAATTGACAATGACGCTCTTCTGTCTCGTGCGAATGATATGTTTTAACTCAAATATGCGTTTGATTTCTTAAAATACATCAAGTGAAACACCAGATGTCTGCAAAAAAAAAAAAGACTTTCCAGGTTATCAGCGTATTTCTACATTGTAAAAAATGTCTCAACAATCAATTCCTTTCTTCATTATTAGAGATTATCAAATCCAAAATAGGGGAAAAGAGCTATTGATCTTCACGTAACCTTGGTAACGGTGACAATACGGCTAATTGGTTTTGCGATCCCAAATTGGCGGCACAGCTGACTGCTGTGTTGCTTTTTGGAGAAAGAAAAATCAACAAAAAAAACAAAAACAGAAAAACATTTATGATCACAACCCTCCTTTTGCTTTTGCTTGTATAGTTTCCAGAGAAAAAGGAATGAAAACAATTTCTCTCGTCGCCACTGTGGCACTATGTGTGTGTGTGTGTGTGTGTGTGTGTGTGTACATACCGAGGTGCCATTGATGCTCCAGGAAACAGATGGCTTTGGAGAGCCCTCGGCCTCACAAATCAAGACTTTATGTTGACCATCTTCACTACGGTGTTTGGACAGCTGTTTGATCACTGGAGCGCCTGCAACAAACACGACGCTCTTGTGATGTTCCTTTTTCATTCACACACACACATCCAATATAAAGTGCAGAGCTCAAAGCAATAGCCAGAAGTGTTCACTTCTTTTTTTTTTTGATGATTGAAACTGTCAACCTCCCGTTTCAACCCAAAAGAGTGAACAGCAGTGATAATAAACTTGGCAAAGACCACTAATTAGTCAAAAGGACATCATTTGCCTAATCCTGCCAGTTTTTTTGTTAACTCTATAGCTGTCAGGGACTTTGTAGAGTCTCAGCTGGTTGCCTGGCAACAGCTCCTGGACAGCTGGGCACAGAAATGCAAAGAAATCACAAAGGGTCATTTTTCTTTCCCCCTTCATCTTTTGTATGCAAAAAATGAGAGGGCATGCTAATTTGTGCTAATCGAAAGCAACGTTTCCTTTCCGTTTGAATAAAATATGGCTTTCCTGAGGCGAAGCTACCGAGGAGACAAGCTGAGCTCAGCCTGACTGATATGACAATTAAAATGTGACAAATAATTATGAATTAGATATTTTCTTGTGAATAGGTCTTTATTGAAAATGGGCATTTCGACATACAATTTGAGTCCGTACCTTCAACAACCAGGTCAAAAGAAACCTTCCTGCGGAGTGCCCCCATCTCCACCTCACCCTCATAGAGGCCAGAATCGGAGTACTTCAGCTTGTTAAACTTGGGCTCTTTGTCCAGCTTGACATTGTCCTGATTAGAACAAAATAGTATTTTTCGTTTCAAGAGTAAACTATTCTTTGAGGCAGACGCTTTCGACAGCCCGAGTTGTTTTTTTTGTTTGTTTTTTTTACCTTGGTCCAGGAGACTTTTGATTCGCCCGAAGAGTCGATCTGAAAAGACAGCTCCAAGGCCTCCCCGGCTGTCTTGATGACGTTCCCAGTGGGGCTTAAATTGATGTCTAGGTCTGAGAGAGACAAAGACGTGAGAGGATGGAGAAAAGACGGCTCGTGTCTCTGACAAGCTCGGAGATATTTCTATTATTAACTCCACTTCTTTTGTTGCACCGCGGCTTATTAGCGGAGAATGACACAACAAAGTACGAAGACCAAGAGATCTGAACGGTACGGGGCAAACACGCTTTACTCTCGACAGCAACACAAGAGGCTCC
The DNA here is from genome assembly GCF_901709675.1 of Syngnathus acus. NCBI lineage: Eukaryota > Metazoa > Chordata > Actinopteri > Syngnathiformes > Syngnathidae > Syngnathus > Syngnathus acus. Next base: position 14,826,402 of record NC_051098.1, on the reverse strand, counting down.
AAAAATAAAAAAAAGGAGAAAAATGACAGTCATTTTTCAGACAAACACGGCGTGATGTCTTACAATTGACTGTGACGTCCTTGGAAGCCATCATGGCGGGGTTGTCAATTAGGGAGCATTGGTATTCACCGGTGGTGTCACGGGAGACATGAGCGAGGGTGTATGTATTTGTATTTTTCACCGGGATGACATCGCCCTGCAAACACACACGCACAATAGCCGCTGATTAGCTCGGGGTGGTCCGCTGATTAACGACACCGTGTGAGACTTTGGCTCATCAGCGGTACCTTCAGGTGGAAGTTAAAGCTGGTCGGCGCCGGGTTGCCATCCGCTACGCATTTGAGGGTCACGTTGTCGCCTTCCAGCAGAGGTTCTGGGGCAATCACTTGAAGGATGATGTTCTCCGTGGAGTCTGGGAGCAAATAGTAAGCCGTGACAATGAGGTGCTCTTAAAGGTGCCAAGCCAGCAAAACAAACATATTTGGATGGTAGTTGTTGGCCCAAAAAAATATTTTTCAAAACGCGAGGCAAAATTCAGTTTGCGCTGAGTCTTTGACAGACCCCTTGTGTGAAAGTGCACCCGCTTATTTGGAGGCCACAGCGAGCAAGCAGCTTCAATATTTAATGGCGCTTTTGCATTAATCCTGTTTTGCCGGCATCCCCGCAACACGGGAGGACCAAAAAGTTTTCAGATAACCCGTATAACACTGTTGGTTCTAAAAGAAGAAGAAAAAAACACATTTTCATTCAAGGGAGGTAAACACGAGTCGAAATTATTATTTCATAGTCCCGCAGTGATGAAACTCAGAGAAACATTTGCAATTTTGCATCCAAACGAAGAAAGTCGGTCGACTCACATGTGATGGTGAAAGTGAGCTCGGATGACATCAACTCCTTGCCAACTTGGTGCCGAGCGCTGCACGAGAACTGTGCGTCGGCGTCCTCTTTGGTAGCCGAGTACTCCAGCGTGGACGAGGTGCTGGACAGGCCGGTCACGGGGTCAACCTGCACCGAGCCTCGGATGGAAACGCCTGCGCCGATAAACAAACGACGAGCCGTCACAAAGACGCGATCGCAAATTTAGAACTTCAGCCCCATGTGGAAATTCTGTTGACTCGTTCTCTTTTGATGTACACTACAAATAGACTTCACGAGGAACTCCAGACTAGGACGAACAGACTCCGGGGCAGTCAGTTTTCCATGCGGCATTAAACAAATCAGTCAAGTCAACAATAACAGTATGATAATCTATGTCCAAGCTAGGCTAACGTTAGCATGTGTGCTTGTTTTAGTCATCGGGTATCAACAGATATCACAATGACAGCACAAGGATGAAATATTGACCGAATAATGAACAAGAATGGTCACCGATTTGATATCAGCTCGCCGCCCTCGGACCAAGTAGCAAAAATCGACAGCGTCAAATGAGATGCGGTATAAGGAAAACGGTGTAGTGATCCACATAGCTGACTTTTGTGCAGCTAATGTGGGATCAATTCTCAATCAATGACTCGTTGACATTCACACCATTCAAGGACCTTAACGGGAGAGAAAACCAATCGGAGACAGCGCATCCTTTTTGTAAACAAAGAACGCACCTTTGACGCCATCCACCAGAGGTTTGTTGTCCTTCAGCCATGTGACGTTGGCTGCCGGGTTGGCGTCTTTTGCGACACAAGTGGCCAGCTGTGGAACGACATGACAAAAATCCCTCAAAAAAACACTTCGAAAGTCACTCAGCAAATATCAGTAAAGCCAACCCTCCCCCTCCCGGCTCCTGATAACTTGAGGATATTCTACGCAATGGACCATGAAACGCCCAAAGACATTTCTCTGGTCCTGCGGGAATTCTAATTGCAGCGGCGTGGGATGTGCTGCTTACTAATTCATGAGCACCACTTCAAAAGGGCTCATTACTGTAGTAACATGGTCACCACAACGCCTCAAGAGAGGGGAGGGAGGGGGGAGTTTCCCTTGATGTTTAAAAAAAAAAAAAAAAAAAAAAGATGTCGGTATAAGTAACGTTTGTCACACAGGGAATGAAAAAGAAAAAAACACCTTGGTAGGTTTGCCGATCTCCAGCTCTGGTGCCTTGTCAGAAATCTCCACTCCTGCGGGCGCCTCTGTAATACAAACAGTTATAAATATATTGATGATCCGAGTGGCAGCATGCACTCCAAAAAGGTCACACAGACGGGAAATCCTTTGAATTTCTATTAGGGCGTGGTTTCCAAAATATTCCAATTTGGAAACTAGCTTGGAAATTCACATTAACAGCTTCCAATTTTGAACACTCCGGGAACTGTTGACGCGACTCACTGTAGACAACCACGTTGACCGGGTACTCGTAGATATCTAAGCTGAGCACCACCATGCAGGTAAAAGTGCGCTGGTCACTCAGCTTGGCGTTAGACAGTAGCAGACTGGAGTTGGCGGCCATGTTGATGCGGCCCTTGTATTCATCCGTGGCGATAATGGAGACGCTTTCGGTTTTCGTTCTGACCAGCAGGTCTCCTCCGTGTCCATCCCCTTTATTCTGGGGAGATTTTGTTGCCAAAGACATGAGGAACACACATACACACACACAGACACACACACACACACAACTGTCACATTGAGAAACAGACGCACGCTCCGGTGCACCACAAATGCACTCAGACTGGGCGTGGCTCCGACATGATAAATGGGTGTCGGACCTTGGGTGTCAGACGGACTCGAACGTTTTGAATCCACTGACCTCCCCCCGCCAACTTACATATTTCCACTTTGTCATCAGAACATCTTCCGCTTTCACGGCTCCTTTGTTGCACGGAATCTCCAACGTTTGGCCGTACATGCCCACCACCGTCTCCAGGCTGCTTGCTGTGAGGACACAAAGGGACGGGACATGTTTTTAAAATGATGAATAAATGATCATTTTAAAAAAAAAAAGATAACGTATTTTTATATTGAATTAGTGATGAGCATTCAAATAAATACCAAATGTTTTTTTAATATATATTTATTTCTGTGTATTCTACTCTATCATTTCCACCACCAAATTTAATAATTCACACGACTTCATTTAGTATTTGACTCAAGTGAATAGCACTTATAATTAAAGAACTCCCATCAGATAGACATACAAAAAAAAAAAAACCTCTTGGCCTAAATTTCCATTCACAACATCACCATGGAGACAAAGTGCTGGCAAGGAGGAGCCTTGGATTGGATGCGACGAGGGTTAAGAGGTAGAAGGCTGCAGGGAACCAGAGGCTAGCGTGGCCCAACTGATAATGAGCAGTTATTCTCGTTAACTTTTTCACGGGGACCAAGCGCGAGGACTCTGGGAGCTGTGCTCACGAGTGGCTGTCAGCTCATCCAGAGTGAAAGCTTGAATATGAAACAGCTCATCGGCACTTAAGTTCAATCTAAGAGGACAGAGTAGTCAGTCCCCAAACGCGTTTTGGGAGAAGAGTAATGTCCTTGCACTAAGAGGAAACTAAAGACACATTAAAGAGTGGCTGTTATTCATCGCGTCACATCGTATTCAAGTCTAAACGACAGACGCTAAACGCTTCCGCTTCCTGTGTTGTAAAGCAGCAGACTTTAAATAGATGAAAAAAGATGAGCTGCTCTAATTTGCTTCGCAATTTCCTTCAATTTTGAAGTTTAAAAATGCTAAACTATGTGAGAAATTGTTGGGATTGTTGCAATAAGAGTGTAAGGCGATTAATCGATTGAAACGATTAATCGAAAAACTTGAGTAATTTGAGGTTGAAGCAATGTGTCAAAGCTCAAAGCTTTGCTGGGATGATGGGTTTTTTTTTTCCGGTTTTTTTTTGGGACACAGCAGAATGCTCCGGCGGACACAAGCAACACTGCGTGTAGAAATAAATTGGCACGATGACAGCCAGCCAGGAGGAAACAGTCGATAAAAGACAGAAGTTTCATTTCACAAAAGAAGATACAGCCAGGTTTATTTGATTTAATATAGCCAACCACCTTTAGTCAAAAGTCATTAGAATCAATAATCAAAATTGATCAAATTACTCGATTAATTAAAATCAATGGGAATAAAAGTAATATTTTGAGAATATATGGGTCATATTTTTGGGGGGAAAATTGGCATACTAGGAGAAAAAAATTAAACTTAAGTAAATTAAAGTTATAAGAATAAAGTTGAAATAAAAGCAATAACTTTACCCTCATATTGACAGAATTTTTCCCCCCACATTTTGATTATTATTATTAGCACAAGCATCGTTGTTTCATTCCTATTTTGTGACTTTTTTTTATAGTTTTACTTTTGTGTTCAGCAAGGTCATAATCAATCTTTTTTTACACAGACATCAAATATATCCAAAAGCGTTGCTGGCATTTTAAAATGTGATGTCCTTGCTTGTTAGCGCGCTTTAGCAGTGGGAATGCATTTATTACATTTTCAGAAACCTTGCAGTGGCATTTTTCAATACAATACCTGGATTTACAAATGGGGCTTGTTGGCATTTAAACACATGGAATACACTTTAATACACTGAAAAACTGCACGGAGTCGAGTTGATCTGCGGCTCTTTGGGCGCGAGAAACAACAACAAGGGAAGCAAAACCTGCCTGAGTTGACGTTTGAACAATAAGGAAGCAAACCGGGTAAACAGCGATGCAGAACAAAGGTAATAAGGGCAGTAAAACTGAATAGAGGGAAAGCAGCTGATTGGCTACTGGACAGAGAGGAGGGGCGGGGCTTACAAGCTTGATAAGACGCAGGTGGAAAAGCAAACAAAAGACAGGAAGGTGAGATATGCAGGTGAAAAAATGGATAAAATCAAAGAGGAAGCAATAACTCCGGGTAGACGCTACAAGACTTTAGCCCGAGTTTCAGAGTTGAGGTTTTATTTTTGTGCCGTGCTGACGCAAATGCAATGAAATTGTCTCTGGTGCTTCAAGAGGGCTTTTGAAGTCCAAAGGACATCCTACGCATATGGATGCTCTGCTCATCTGCTAGATTTTGCGCATTATCTGGATTGGGGAACAGTTTTATATACAATTTATTTCCCAAGGTCAAATTCATACAACAAGTGAAACGAAAGAAAGGGCTTTTGTGGAGAAACAAGAACAAATAAGCTTGAGAGCTCACTAGAACATAAATATGAAGCGCTGCGCACATGTCGAGTCAACGTGTCAAGAGGCCATTTCCACATGCTGCTGTTTTGGTTAGCAAATAAGTTGGTCAAAGCACAGATAATACATTGTTTTTCTTCTGAAGGGGAAAAAGACAGCATATATTTGTCTAAAGTCGTCAAAACAAAACTGTGGCTACCGCTAATGCTAATTTGAGCACAGAGTGGAGCTTAGGAGAGGAGCCAATATCTAACCCTGAAATCGCCAGTGTAGGTTAGCGGTAGACTACAATGTCCATTTCCAAATTACAATGGCCGTTTTTTTTTTTTATTCCAACAGAGCTGTATTCATCCACTCTGAGAACATTTAGAAAGTGGATTTAAGAAGCCGGGTTGTTATAGGCACGGATTGCATTGTTAAACAATGACAGCTAATCGCACGCTGGAGACGACAGAGCCGCCGCTGCCGCCGTCGACCGAGATAAGGTAATCCTTCTCAACAAAAGTCGATGATCTCTGTGACTTCACTTTGACAAGCACACATGAGCAACTGTCTCCAACCCCAGTTGAAATCAAAGCGCATTCCTTTGCGTGTCATCAAGTGTCATTTATTAACCACATTAACCCGTTGAACTGGGGCGGGAATTTTCGACTCTGGTGGGAATGTTACCGAAACGGCGGGAAAGGGGTGAATCGGGTCGACAGGTGAGCGAGAGTGCCGGGAGGCGGAGATGCTTTTCATGTTCCTGATGAAGGTGCCTTGGTAACAGGCGTGAGACGGGGTAGGGTGGTGGCTAGGCTCCAAGCTCACCGAGGGAAATCAACCGGCACGCACTCATCGCAACGTCCCTCCTTAGCCACTTGAAACCTCCCCCCCCCCCTACACACACACACACTCGTCATTCAGCGGCACAAGAAAGAACCAGTCCAAACTGATTAAGCACTGAAAATGAGGGTTGCGCATTGAATGGAGGTCCCGTGGCGCATGTCCGCAAAGACAGGATGGCAAATAGCCTCCTTGCAGCGGTGGATCAGTGGTGAGGGGGCAGAAAGGAGCACTTCACTTGGATCGATACCACTTGGGAAAAGGCTTGCAGTTTCTAATGAAGGCTCCTTCTGATAAGGAGCCTCCTTCTTTTTGTAAATAAACTCACTGGCCGAGAGAGTGAGTACACATTTTGTGGAGTTGGAAGTGGTGCTGTGAATAAAATATATGGACGAGTAAAATAAATGACTTCCACTGATTATTGGGTAACATTGAGGTAAAATGGGGAGCACTAATTGGCTACAATCAGCAGAGGCGCTATTTTTCCCCTGATAGGAGTTTTTTGAGTTTTTCCTTGCCCTCCTGGGAGTTTAAGATCAGGGGATGTTTGAGAATAATTGTCATTTTTTGTATATGTGAAGCCCTTTGAGACTTGTTTGTGATTTAGGGCTATAGAAATAAACTTGACTTGACTTGTTGAGTCGAGCTTGCAGAAGGAAGTTAATTAAGTTAAATTAATTTGGCCTATTTAGCCAGCTCATGTTTCAGCATCAATTTAGATTTTTTTTTTTTTTAAAAGCAAATTAATTGATTGAAGAATTATGGGGACGAGTTGTGTTGATGTTGGTCAATCAAGTCTTTGGTAGCTTTTGGTAAAAAAAAAAACAATTTAAAAACTTTTGGTTAAACAAAACCTTTTTAGACTTTTACAACTTTTTTTATCCGTTTTGCTGTTGTGTAATCAGCAAGGCGACGAAGCTGACCGAGCGATTCTTCACCTTCCGACTTTGTGTCAGACGTAGAACAGTAACAGTGTGAAATGGAATTTTCTCACTTGGGTTATGTTGAAAGCACGCAGTGGTGAAAATAACCCGCTTCGGTGGAGCTCCGTGTAAAACGGGCTGTAATTAACTCGCGGTTTCTTACCAAAACCATTTTTTTCGCACCGTTTTTAATACTTTTCTTTATAGAAGTGTCGCTGATATTTTTAACTGATAGTAATAACAAGATTTTGAAACGACAGGTGTGAGCAAAATTCGGAGTTGTTGTTTGACCTTGTCGATGTGCTCTGCTTGTGATAAAAGTGCAAGCGGAAAGGCAAAATTCTATTCGATTAAGCGGGAGCGCCTAATGGTTATCTTGATTCCAATGATTTTGGAAATTTCCTAATTTATCCATTGTCACGCGAGCTGAAGTCCCACAGGAAGATGTGGCATGATTTGGGAAAATGGCCGCCATCAGGGCTCCCTAAACAACCCAGTGGCTGCCATTTAATGAGCTCGTTGTGTGTAATATAGAGTTTGTACTTGGTGAAGCCATTTCGACAAACAACTCCATCCCAACTACGGCAATCACATTGCTGCAGCATTACGTCTCTTTCATGTTGCTCTGTGAAATGGGCCGGAATGTCAGATTTTCTCCGCACTATAATTTTGGTTTTTCCAAGCCATCTATAATTGCCCATCACTGTCATCACAGCATCAGGCTAATGGTATCCGGTTGTATAAAAAAAATATAACGACAAGCCGCTGTGTACAGTTTATTTCACAGGAAAGGTGGAGATAATATGTTGGAAAAACTTTACCCCAGGAACACACAACTAACTTTACTTTAAAGCAGCCTTCGGGTTGGGACCGGGTCACTTTTTATCGCCGCGCCGAATGAAGAGTTAAAGGCTGTAAACTCTTTTATTGATTGTCAAGCAGGCACACATTTTCTTGGCAAAGGTCTTTTTGATTCACGTTGGCCTTAGTGAATTAAAGTCTTTTGTGTTCTTTATCAATCGTTTATATGTGTATGTCGATGTTATGGCCATTCGTTGTGTATTAGCAATTAAACCGTAAAAGTCCAGGAAGCCCTGCTTTGGTCATAAGATTCAACTAAAAACTCAATGAGATGATTGTTAATGATGGAGTGCTTCTGTTATCATGAGCAGAGAAAAAAAAAAAAAACTCCCACATTGCAGCATGCTGGGAAGTAAGCAGGTGGCAAATCATGTGAAAATGGATTGTACAGTGTGAGGCGTCTACGCCGCTTTTCCAGCTGCACCATCTGTTTTGGAGCAGGGTGACCCGGCCTCTTAAAGATGTTGCCCCGGTCGCCATCTCCGTGACCTTCAAAAGGATCCTTTTGTGAAAAAAAGGTCCACTTGTGCGTCAAAAGATGTGAGACAAAGGGTCCATTTTATGACAACCCCCCCTTCCCGCCACAAAGCCGGCCGAACTAAGTCTCTATTCTTTGGTCTAATAAGTGAGCCACTCTCTGCCACTTCTTATCTCCGAGTTCCATGAGAAATAGTCCAAAGCCCAACACATTTATAAGTTTTGTGACGAAAAAGTCTGATATGGTCTGACATGGCGAACTGATGCACAGCCAAGCGATGCCAAAAAATATATATATATATGCAAGTGATAAATTAGTCTCTCTTTCATACTTGGGGACACATTATCTTCTCCCCTGCAACTCATAATATGCACAAGATATCCCGCTGGGTGCTCCGAACTGAGAATGAATTCATCATTCATGCGATGGTTTGGTTTTCATGGCAAAAAAGTAGTAAAAAATATCTACTGGCAACAAAAAAGCAGAATGTAATGGAAATCGTTAGAAAACGTTGCTTCATCTACTTATGTGTTTTAAGAGTGGAGTCGCCATTTGCCTCATTTTTTGTTGTTGCTTTCACTTGTTAGCTCAAACTTGAGATAGAGCAGCAGTGAACTCGCCTTGCTTCACAACAAACAGAAGTTTAGCAGACAGTGAACAATTGTCACAGGTATATATTCTTTATCCTCTGTAAAGAACGAGTACCTTTTAAATGTAATCGAGATTTATACGTCCCGATCAAAAACAGCATATACACCGTGAATCGCTTTTTAAGAGTTCAAGAAGTGTATTGGCCATGTTTTGTTTCATTTCCAGAAATGAATATTCTACTATCTCCACCACTACAGTAGAGGTCGTACCCGTAGCTGATTCAAATCTATTCCAAGAATTCTGTTTAGAAATTAAAAGGACATATTCAACAATCTGCTTTGGAGCTGGGAGGAGAGGACTGTTAGCAAAGGAGGAATTATGTCAGTTAGGCATCATGGGTTCAAGGTCCACTGAGCATAATGCCCCCCTCATCGCCTCCCCAACCGTCACCAGGCAACGTGATTTTCTTTTCTGTTTTTGAACATTGTGCTCTCCAGCCAGCAATGGCCTGGCAAACAAAAACAAAAAAAAACCCAATCATGCCGTTTTTAATGCTGCGTGTCATTTGGGAAAAATAGGCCAAAACTTTTACGAGCAAGTGAGGAAGCTTTACAAGCTTTTCATGCTTCTCTGTGCTTCATTGTAATTGAAGGCTGAATAGAGCCAGGCTATGATGAAATGGCCGGTGTGAAATAGAGTTTTTTTCCGGGGAGACGTTTTGATGGCTCCCGCCCCCTCGGGCAAAGAAAACAATTTTCATTTGCTGCATCATGTGTGGTCACGAGACACCCGCGGCCGGTAGCAGGTGTGAATCCCGCTAATGCATCGCCTGAAATCTCACTTTGTCCGCTTCCTATAGTTGCTTTGTGTTTGCAACGGCGCGGCATCCGGTTTCTTTTTTCTCCGCCAAGGATGGACGAAGCCAGGACAAAGAATTATTTTGTCCTCGGAGTGTTAGCACGCACTCATCAACGTCATGGTCGATTTTGTGCACCGCTAAAAAAAAATTTCTAACACTTTGGTTTACAAGTATCTCAATTTGAAAACAAATACTTTGAATTCATTGCACACTTTCCCATTGACTTTGCTTTGAAGACTCTTAACATTGTCAAGACAAAAGCTAGTCATCGCCACTACAGTGTTTTTATAAAGCAAGTAGCCGGCAGATAACCTTGGATAATGAGCATGATGTTCTGAGCAAGTTGATTGACCCTCAAGGTGTATTTTTTTGCCCAATCTCTCTTGATGCATGCGAGTCAAAAAGGACTAGCTCTAATTCAAATCTATGCTCATCTGGTGTGAAAGGGAAAACAATTCTTTACAATAATATTTTCTCTGCCACCCCGCAAGTCTAAATACAATATTGATTTAGACGGCGTTCAAGGATCCATCTCATTTTGACTGAAAATGTCACAGTTACGCAAGGCTTAGTTATCGACCAATCACGGCTCAGCTTGCGAATGTGACCGAAACGTTACCCCTAGCAACTGTGATGTCGTTTTCAGTCAATACCTTCAAATAATGTCAGCCAGATACCGATACTCGCCCATCCCTAATTTATATTAGCTTTTCCATTTATTGGGTTAAAATTAATAACTAGTTTGAATGTAAATATTTACTGTCCAATGTTTTTCTATTCGTGACCTCCTCTGGGAACGACATCTCGTGTTGTTTGCTTCTACGTTGGCCATTTCCTACGTTTCCCAGGATGCCAGTGGACAAGCCCCAGTGCAGCAGGTGCGAGCATTTGCATCAGCTCCGCGTTGCCGAGCTCGGTCGAGCGGGGAAACAATAATAAGCCCGGAGGAAGAAGTGAGTCATTTTCTCCGAGCACCTCGAGAGCGAGTTGCATTATGGTCCATCACAAAAACAGACAGTTGTGCTGTGTTGGTTTATATAATGAGGGGCGAGGTGGTAAACAATCCGTGTGTGCATGTTTCTAAAAGTTTTGCCATTTTTCACTCAGCGTGATGTGTGATTGATTTTGTTCAGGGGAACTTTTTGTAAAACACGGCACCAAATAACAACCCAGGCGTCTCGTTGTTAAGTTCAACGCCGATTCTATTCATCGGCGGAACAATCAGAATGGCCGTCTCGTAGCTAACATTCAAGCTTCGGTGCAGCACGGGAGAGAAACGTACTCGACAAAACACAAAGAACGGCAAGATTCTTTCACATTTATCCCTTCTGATTAGGAAGCAGGCTTGATATTTTTTTCCTTTTTTTTTTTAATATTCATTACAGTCTCACTCTGAAGGCACCCGCGGCACAATCAAAGCAGTCGATCAGGATTTAATTGAAATGGTTCCGGAAAAAAAAGTTTTGCTTGCAGACTTTCGCACGTTCCCCACTGGCGTTTATTATATTTTTTTGTATTGTTCTGATGAGGAAGATAAAAGGCATATTACCCAAGTAAAGATGGTGATTATCACTATTTTAATGATGTGCCATAAGGTAGCGAAATTGATCTCACCAGCACCATCATTAGTCTTTGAAATAATTTCCTACCCATACAGGACCGACCACACAAGCATCCTCTTTAAAAAAAAAAAAAATCATAAATTGCGTCCGCAGAGGAGCCACTCTTAAAGACTCCAGCCGGCTGGAGTGGTTGAGCGCTGAGTGCACTTAGAAATCACGTCCATTATCTGGTGAATTATGTATTTGAGGGGGGTCCGGGCCATGGTGGGAGTAATCCATACTGTCATGACTCAAAACACCCGAGCGCACCTCCCATTAACGACGTGCCATTAAAGGCAACAGAAGGCCATTAACCAAGCACGGCCATTAACTCCGCCTCCTCCTTTTCCATTAAACATTCCCGATATAAGCCAAGCCAATGTTTCTGGCATTTAGTTTACATCCGCTTTTCCGGAAGCACTGACCTCAACCTTTTGTCTCAAGAGAGAGCAAATGGCCAACGCGTGTCATGAGAAAAGCGTAATAATTCACGCGTGACTCACTGCCGGGATATTACACTCTGAAAATAGACATAGTGTGGATTCAGTCATACGTGAGGTTTAAAAGTGCAAATGGGATTAGCAAATAATTTGCAGGTATTAAAAAGCAACACCCGGGTTCTGCCATCCTGATTCCCACAGCAGCGTTGATAAAACTCATTATATTTAGAATGGTAACGTGCGGAAATGATGTGCGACTTATTTGTGAACTCACCCCACCCCAAAAAAAAAAAAAATGGGGGGGATTGTGACAGGTGAACTCGAGTCAAATTGATTTCTAAGTGCAAGTAACCTTCGCGCTCAATTTCTGCCTGACATCGGGGTGAAGATCTGACCTTATGGAGCGGAATAAAAATCTTGGAGTTTTATGTTTTATGGTGAGCCATGGTGAAAAACTGAAATTCTCTCACGATTTAGTGTCAGCAGTCATCTAGGACAAGGTTGTTTTTGAAGGATCCCCTGATAATGGCTGGAATGACTTTGGCTGTCAATCAAAATGGGTTCTTTGTAAGACTAAATCTAAAATGAGGTTCCCAAATGTTGCCTCAATGGAGACAATTTTTTAGGAGTCGCAAAGATCCTAAGTGAGTTTTTCAGTATGAGTAAAACCTGAAGAGTCAATTGATTTGGTCTATATACAAAGACGGAGCAAGAAAACAATTTCAAGTAAGTTGAGCGGAACCGTTATAAACCCCCCCAAAACATTTAACCCACAAATACTGTTAATATATCATTCCATCATATTTTTTCATACATTTCCAAGAGCCCTCGGAGGGCTTTATAAATACTGAACCCTTGATAGGAAAACACTTTCCCCCACCCATGCGCTGTAATCTCTCAGTTCATTACCTAAAAGCAGCGATCAAAAGACGCCTATTAAAAATAAGTGTCCGTTCCTCGTGGGCAGCAGGCAACAACGTTGAGTTTTATAAGGCGCAGATAAAAGAAGCTGTACACAATTTATGAAATCTATCCACCTGCTGAAAAGCCATTCAATTTCCCCTCGCATGATCCTGCGAGCTTTATTGTCGCCTTGCTGCGTTTTGTTCATTAATTCTTGCCGCAGTTTATGAAAGCACTCTCGGAGTCACATTTGGTTACCGGAGTTGAACAATAGCTTGTGTTCAAAAAAGAATTTTCTCCGGCCGTTCTTAACTCAGGGGGGGTGATAAAAAGCCGTTTCAGCATTCCGGGCAGAAGAGAAGCCTTGGTTTTAGCCACAGGCGTGTACGAGGAGAAGCACTAGAAACGAAAACATCATTTGGCGGCTCGCCTCGTCGTTCCTTCCATATATTGCGGGGATTTGAGTGGATCTATGGGATTTTGCTGGCCGTACCGGCGGCGGAGGGAAGGAAGGCTGTCAAAGGAAGGCGAGGCTGGACTTGTTTACAAAGTCTACCGTTTAGTCGGGGTAATTAAAACTACAGCCTGAAATCACGGGGAGACGTAATCAACTCGAGGAGGGTTTTAAATTGCAGTAAAGCTGGGATCTCTTTAAGCGCTATCACGTTAAGAGGCCACCGACTGGAAATGGAGCAAGGGCTGACTCCTTGTCATGACTGTATATTGATCGTCATTCCTAATCACTTTTGTTCATCACCTAAAAGGCTCCCCTTGCGCCGTAATGACACAAAAGCGGAAGAAAGTCTTAAACAACCGATCAATGAAATCGATTCATTTTCTCGCGTGAAATGGATTTCGTCATCAATCGGTCTGGCCCCGTTTGTCTCGCAGGAACGTTCTCATCTCGATGTGTGTGTAAATTTAGAAAGAGTACGCAAACATGTAAAGGTTTGTAAAGTGAACTTTGGTCTATTCTGTTGAACTGTATTTGTTTGAACTCTAAATAGCAGGTTTGTCAGAAATGTTCCAGGACTGGTTTTACATATGTTCCCTTTCAAAGTAAGCGTTGTCATCTTGATGTCTTCCACGTCAAGAAAGTGCAAAAAAAATGAATATTTTTGGCAAGGAACTGTAAGATGCTCAGGAGATTGTCCCTGAAATTATTTGACATTAAAAGTTTCCCGACATTTTATTTCCCCCAAAAAACCTGGCGCATTTGGTTGACTGTGCCACCTCAGCGGGCTCTCCGCTAACAATAGATTAGTTTGTCATCTCATTTTCTTCAGGCTCCTTTCCTCACCGAGACGGCGACCAAATTGTCGGTAAACAAAACAAAAAGGATCACCTCTAACCGCCGCCGCCGGTAAGATGCATGACGAGCAGAGAGGAAAAAGTCAATACGCGGCAGACAAAAAGGCATCCTTGCGACCGAGAAGCAATGCGATGAATCATATTAGTTTTCAACATTAGCCAAGCTGGCGGCAACAGATTAAAGTCTCCTTCCGGGAGGACTTGTCGGGTCGCCTATACGTTCCATTATCGCTATGACTATATTTTGGAGGTGACTAAACTGCTGCGGAATGTAAATGAGGTCTACCAACGAGCCCGGAGTCTATCACTTGTCTCCACGAGTCAACAACCATGCAGCCCCTTTTACTGCGTTTAAGAGCCTCATCAGGTTCTGACTGAGGCATTCAGTAAAATAAAAAAAAAAATAAAAAAAGACCGATTAATTGATTTACAGTGGACATTAATCGACACACCACTGTTCAAATGCCAGGTTTTGTGATATCAAAAAATGACATTAACAATGAGAATATTTTAGAATAGAACCAAGTAACTGAGGTTATGTTGCATAAGTGTGCACACCCTCTTATAACTGTAACTCAGTCACTAAAATACATCTTTGACTTGTATAGCCGTCAATGGCAGTGAACGAGTTAAGCGGGAGTCATCACACACCTGCCACCATTTTTTTTTTTTCAAAGTGCCTCGAGTCTGAATAACTGCTAATTCATTTCAGTTGTTCTGACATGCTTTTCAACATTATATTAGTCACTTCTTACAGCACAGTACGCTAGCTTCAGGCTTCTGCTAGAAAGCAATGAAATAAAATGAAATTAAATAAAACTTTTTTTTTTTTTTCATGAAATAAAATAAGGACAAGCCAACTAGAACATTTGAAATTGATTTGGGGTTCATCAGAGGTGTTCTGAATGGTGGAAGATCATATTAACAATAAAAGAGTTTTAATCTCGTGATTTTTTTTTTTTTAATCGGCAAAGCCTGGTATTTGAGCAGGGGTGTGTCGACTTTTCATATCCACCCCATGCGTGCTTGCTCCATTAACGCCTGATTTCCATGCACTGCGCTTCACGCCTTGTTAGTCTATAAACAGCACAAACTATTAAGCGGCATTAGCATTCGCTCAGCAGATGGCTTTGCGCTGCCGATTGTCGCGCCGCCGCCGCCGGTACTTTCACCTTAGGCCGAGTTGATGTGTTGCATGTTGCAATATACTCATAAGGCAACGGCGGACCTCCTGACCCCCTCTCGCTGAGGACCTGAGTGGGCTGTGCTCGCCATGCCAATAAGCACGGGTGTCTGCTTGATATTAAGAGGGCATGACGCTTTCAAGTGCGTTCTGATTCAAGCTCTCGAGATGCGGAATGTAGAAAAAGCACAAATATGACTATGTACATGCTTTCAGAATATAATTTGTCGGTTTTCCACATGACACGTCTTCCAGTGGAGCGAAGGCTAACCTCTTTGATCAAACCACTAACCTTATTTCCTTTGACGAGTTAAGTAAAAAGGGGATTAAAATATTTCATTTAATCAGCGTAAAAGATGGCTGTTCAGAGTGCAACTAAAATCAAGCAAGTGTTTCCATATCACGACAGTCTGAGACATAAATGACCCCCCTGAGATGGACCCACGTGTCCATATTCCGTGGAATTTTGTGTCTATTTTCAAAAGAGTCCATAGTCCACACTGCACCGGTAACCAAGGATGGTAGTTTTGTTAACGCATTCACAACTAGACAGTTGGACTGATCTTTCAAGACAAAGACACACCAAACGAAAGAGCAAAAAAAAGCCTGTTTCGAGATTTCTTTGTTTTTTAGTAATCAGCGGAGAATATAGCTTGGTTTTTGCCAAAAAACAACAGTTCTGACTATTAAGCGGAGAAACAAGCCGAACACTGACTGATTCGAATATTTTTAGTTCTCTTAACACCTCAAACTATGATATATCCAAAATGAGATGAGGCAAAATATTTTATGTACAGGTAATCATCATCATCATCATCATCATCGGTTTAAAGTCCGCTTTCCAGGCGCTGCTGGGTTGGATTAGGTAAACAACTAAGAAATGATTTCTACTGCTGTACAGTTCCCAATCAAAGGGTTAGGTTTTATGCGTGTTATGGTTTCACATTTACGTTACATCCGTGCTTTATTTTCTCTTGAACTTTTGTGACAGTTAATATTTATTACCCTTCCTCCCTAAAGTTAAACATTGTTAAGAACGTGTTATCTTTTCTACGGATGGACCAGTTAACTCACATTTATATGAAGTTTCTTAAAATAGTGCCTGCGTCGTCTTAAGAATTTAGACTCTGGGGTTAAGTGAACTCTTGCAAATGTAATTGATCTCAATGGGAGCCTTTTTTGTTGTTGTTGCAGCAAACACGGGAACTTATAAATGTGTTTCCTTTAGTGAGCTTCTATCCAATTAAACAGAACATTTGTCTTTTGACTATACGCGGTCAATAATAGTGTTATTTTCTTTTCTTCCAAAGCTGCGTAGTAGATCAAAATGTCACAACAGAACTAATCTTGGTCTGCTTCTTTTGTTTGGGCAGGAAGGGATAACCATTCTCCGTTTGATGCAATTCAACATATGTCGCTGGCGTCATGGGTCCAAAGGTCCTTTAAGGCATAATAATTTCATTAGTGGTGGCCATTACATTTTCTTCTTCCATCAAGACATGAAGGGAAGCCCATACATCAAGATAAGTGCTTTAAACCATCAGCCTCACATGGCTGCTGGTTTTTTTTTCTTTTCTGTGTGCTACAATTGGAAGACTTTTGTGTCCAGCATGAGCCGGGCAGATCAAGCTGCTGATGAGCTTCACAGACGGTGGGGGAAACATCTCTTTGCAAAGAAAAAAAAAAAAAGAAAAAACAACCTGTCTGTCAATTCAAAAAAATGTGCCACCCCCGCCTTTCCTCCCATATCCAATATATGGCCCGAAGAGAAGAAAAACAAATCTCTTGCACATATTATTCCCTTCAAGCAAACTGAGGCTACATTGTCTCAGGAGGTCTCGGGAGGAATCTTCTACTGCAAGGTCAGACGAACACAGACGCCTTCAGGCAAATGCTCCAGAAGAAGAGAAAAAAACTTTTGTTAGGGGAATAAAAAAAAAAAAAAGGTACACCTTTACTGTTTCCACACCAAAATAGGAATGTCAGAGAAATCACGCATGGTCCCCCGAAGGATTAGTATCAAAGGCAATATAGACGTGTGTTCAAATAAAAAAAAAATGAAATAAAATAAAAATAGCATAAATGTGAAAATCGAACACATTCAAGCAAAGAAACGATACAATTAGGTAATTCGTTTTGATCAATCGCGTTTCCAATGTCAACATGTCAAAGTAGCTCCTGCAACCACAACTGCTAGCGTAGCATCCGGCGGTGTGACAAGAGCCACGGATGAATTACACCCGAAATGTTCCTGCCCCTGTTCTCATAATGTTAAACATAATGACACAAGGTGGGGAAATTGGAGCAAGCAACAGCAAGAGATAGAAAATGAATATAATCATTCAAGTGTTACATGGGAGAAAATGGCCCAAGATGAAATTTAACAAAATGATCTCATTATCGGAAATCCGCCGGGAGCCGTTACTGTCTTAAATGTTCGTGTAACAAATGACGGAGGCTCTTTTCCTTTCGCTTGACTTCCTCGTATAAAGTGATACGGCTAACGTTAGCAGACTGCGAACCTTGACGTTTTCCTCTGACGGACTGTCGCTCAAATCAAAGTGTCTTTTAGTGAAAATGACACAGAATATAATGGGTTCAATTTATGCGCGGCAAAAGTTAATTTAACAAAGACCTCATTCTCTAAAGTATCCAGACACGGCTATAATACGGCACGCAACACGCAAAGTAATATCGCGCGCGGTGATTTGTTTGCACCGAGGGGATAAATCAGCATAAAAAGTCTGCATTAAAATGGCAGCGGAGGGACGCAGTGTGATACTTAACAATTCACTCCGGGGGAAACGCGAGGCCGTTTGACCTCTTCAGACATCCCATTAGTAAATTAAGAATCACTCCCAATTACCAGACAAGCATCTCTTCACCTTCCCCGGGAGGTCTGCCAGTGGCGCTACGGAATGCTCAACAGCAAAGCAAAGCGTCTTATCATAAAAAACATCTTAAGCACCAGACAAAGACTCGCTTGTGGGAGTAATTGCCGCGTAAACACTTGCCACTTATTTAAATTAAAACTCAAATTTGGGGAACACCGGCAAGAAGCTTTTACACCGCATTCTCCGACTTGTTGTCTTTGGTTTTAACGGCATCGACGTAGAAAGTCAACCTGCCGATTTTCACCCTTTTGTGCTACTCCAGAGTTGAGACGGAGGTGGGACGGGAAACGAATGACTTGAGGACTAATTGGCTCAACGCCTGATACTGGCATCATTTAATTATCGGAATCGAAAATATATATATTTTTTGTCACAGTTTATTTTACAGGATCTTTGATTGCGAATTCCTGCAGTGTGTAAACACAATCATTTCCCAGAAATAATAAAGTTAGCAAGAAGACTCAGCATCTCATAAAACACAACAACGGAGAACTTTGGATCGCAGGAAACGTTTTTCCACATGGATTTTTTTTTTCCACCCAGTATAATAACTTCATTGTTTTAAATTCAGATGTGTTCCAATGTCAACCGTCCCTCCCCGGATGTATCATGGCTATCGAGCCTGATAGTGCAGAAATGAAGGTCAACTACGTGATTCAGAAAGTTTCCCCATCTCCAGAGATTTCGGAAGGAGAAATGGAGAAATTTACAAATGCCGTGAGCACGGGTGGCGTGATGACCCTGGAACACAGCCTTGCTTTTTCTATCCTCTGTCTCCACCAAGTGAATGCTTTCAATTCCAGGCCCTGATATATGTGAGCAAGCCTCCCGTGAATGAGGGCCGCTGTCTGCTACGGGTTGGCGGCAAGCAGTGTGTCGTTGAAGATGGCTTCGGGCTGTCCATGTGGCGGACTTTGGAGCTGAACAAAGACGCAGGAATGTGAGGTCAGCAACCGACACGGGGGCTGTTCTGTTGGGCGCCAAAGGAAAAAGTCATGAGAAAGAAAAGCAATCCTTCCTCAGTAGTAACATCGACTCAAGAGTCCAGGTCTAGGATTTTTTTTTCCCCATCGGAATAAAGGACACATCATGGCCAAGAGATTAAAATCAGCCACCAGGGGGAACCCCGGTTCAAGACCCTCCCACCCGTACTCACAACTGCCATGGCCTTGAGCAAGACGCTGAGATCCTGAACTGCCAGTTAACAGGCCAGAAACTGACCTCTGAACTCTATTAGTCATCGACACCCATGTCACTCACCTGGCCAGCTCCAACCTTTGAATCCACACACAATCAAAGTCACAGTTATTATAATGTGGATGTTGAGGATGGCAACCCTAGTGGACAACAACAGTCCGTTTTCTCGTTGATAAATGCAAAAATCAACCCCCCCCCCCACAGATCTGAACAGGATAAACAATGTTGAGAATGGATGGAAGGATGGACCGAAGGACTCACAAAATTCGCAACAGATGTGGCAAAAGTGAACACAGCCTTTGAACCCGAACAGAGCTTGCTTAAAAAAAAAACAATGGATCCGTGTTTCATTTATGGGCCAGAGGCTTTGAATGAAAGCACAAAAGCTGTGTTGACCCGAGTGACTTCTCCCAAACCCGGACAAAGCCCAAATAAAAGTCTGATACAATAGTATTAGCGTTGGACTTTAATGACTTTATGGGCTTGCGTCGCATGCATCAGAGATGGAGCGCTAACCTCTTTTTATGAGTCAGTAAGAGCCCCCCTGCCGCAAACACCGTGGTGTCTCGGCCCCTTGCTTTGCCTTTCCAAATGTATAAGATAACATTTTAATAACAAAAGAACATTCATTAAGTGTCATTTAAAAAACAAAAGCTCAGGTCCCCGCAGTCGTTCTCCAAGGTAGCTGCGTTGTCACCGCAGCTAACGGAGCCCTCTTCAGGAATTCATTAAAGCGCCGCAATGACTCTAATGGAGAATTTGAACAAAGATTCGGTTATAAGATGGGTGTGGCCACCGGCTTTTCAATTTGGAGGAGTGATTTCCTTCTTTCTGGAAAACACACGCGCGTGGGTTGCACACGGAGTGCAGAAACAGGGAGCGGCGGCTCCCTCGAAGGGAGGGAGGGAGGGAGGAGTGTTCCTCCATATTAATGACAAAGACAGGAACAGGAGCAAGAAGTCGCCATCATACACTCATTTGCTTGAAAAGAGACGACTACACAATACAGTCGGCGGGAGTCCGGTGAAAGCTAAGGGAGGGTGGGGGGCTTCAATGACAAAAGACGAGGCAACCTCACTTTTTTTTTTTGTGTCTGCCCAATTTCTTGGTCTTCACCAAAAAACCCGTTCCTTCTACTTTTGTGCATGTCAATGGGGCAGTTCCTGCATTTAGAAAGCAGCGCCGCGGCAGGGCAGCGTGAACCCGCTGCCATTATTTCTGAAACAATGCAACTCTTCAGATAACAAATAAACCATTATTATTTGTTATTTTTTTTGCACAACACAAAGGAGAAGAGCCCATGGCCAAAATAAGAGAAATAGCAATAGCACGGTAATCTTAAGCTACTGGATGCAGCTCAAAGTGAGTTTAAGCTTTTGGATTCAAAACAGACAACTATTATTGCAATTTGAGACTTTAATTTAATCCTCCTTACATCTATTGCAGTGAGTAACCTCCATATTTTTTAAACATGTTTTAAAACCCAATGATAAACATTCAATGTGCATTTCCATGGAATATAGAGCATAAATGTGCCCAGAACATTCCGGAAAAACAGAATAGTCATGATTTAAAAGTTTATACTGTACCGTGACACAGATGCCATTCATTAGCTTGCTTGTAGCACTTTTGGCTTATGCTAGCATTATGCTAGCAGAGAGAAAATAGTGTTAGACAAAGTGTTTGGTTAAAGAAACAGTATAATGTGTTTTATTCTCTTAATTACGTGTTTGGTGAACAAACCAGTTTGGTATGTATTTGACAAGCTGGTATTGTGTGTCATAGTATTTTTTTACAGGTTCAAGATATCAAATGACCTGCCTGAAAAGGTGTGGGAAACTTTTTCAGTTAGTGAAGCATTAGGCAACCATTTGTTCCCCAACATGAATTCCCAACCGAAATGAAACAAAAAAAAAAGCTTGCGGCTTTAAACAGGTGTCAACGTAAAAGAGCCTATCTTCACCTGACTGGCAAATTAAAGCAAGATTGGACGCCTGAAGAGGCTATTTCAACGGGGATCAAAATGGGGGGGTAAGAGAATGTGTCCCGTAGAAATGCGCTATAAACGGGTCGATGCAATCACCAAAAGTGTAATCAAGATTTACTTGCTGCTGCTCTACTGACAATCTCGAGTGTAAAACTGTCAAGGGTGAACAAAAGAGCCCCCCTTTTCACATTGAATTATTCCCTGGGAACCATTTTGTTTTTTCATTCACTCAAGGCAACGTCAGTCATACATCTCCTGGCTTTGACACAGTGGAAGTTAAGCCGTTTTCTTGCAGGAAGTTCATTTTCCTCCATGGCATCTGTGACCGACCGGCAGCGACTAAAACCGGCTCGGCAGAGTCGTAATCGAATCACCAACAATAACGGTGGAAAGCCGAGAGTCGTGTATCGCATGGTGAGTGAGCGCTTTGCTAGCGACAAATGCACGCACAACGGGAAACATAAAGAGACACGTGCGGGGGCCCTCCACGGTGACTAAAACAAACACTCTCGCGCACACCACACACACGACCACCTGTTCGGCCGGGTAGGAAAAACAAAACAAAAAAAACTGCGGGCGTTGAACCTCTCCGTGCTCCCTCAAGGTTACTGTTTTCATTCGAGTGGGCTCTTAAATGTTAAAGTGATTTGCACATCGCGCGACGGCTCGCCATTAGGACTCAAAATCGAGTGGCGCCGCACGGCGCGGACGCAGTTCGCTGTCTGCGACAAATGACTGTCATTACAAGACAATTAAGAAGGGAGGCTGTCAGAGACGGACTGTATTTGGGGAAATTATCAACATAATAGAAGATGAGCAAACACAGAAAGACAGGAAGGGCGGAAGCATCGATTAGCTTGGGTGGATTGTGAGTGAGCGATGCATAAAACAATGGAGCATGCTACGCTAGTACATGGTGTTCTAAAGAAAACAAAGTGATGTCACGTATGGGGAGAGTCGAACAGCAGCCGCGAAGACCGATCAAAACCGTTCTGATCCTGAACTTGAAGCAAGAGTTCGGAACAGCCACGCATGTGCCACGAGAGAGATCTGAAGTATCGTGGCTGGTATCGGTAGCAATCGTGAGCACTCGATATCGATAACTGGTATCTGTACTAATTCCATATTTCATTCATTGATTTGGATATTTTCAGGGCTGTACTACAATGATCACACACACACACACACACACACACACACACACACACACACACACACACACACACACACACACACACACACACACCACACACACACACACACACACACACACACACACACACACACACACACACACACACACACACACACACACACACACACAGGCGCTGGAAGGAAGTCCCGCCACTCCATTTGATTTACAGCCGGACCTGGCCCGTTTGGATTTGCCGCTCTTGTCGTTGGGCGGGGTGTGCACGTCCCCTCAAGCCCGCGACAGCAGATTAGTGAAAAAAGTGAAAGCGACATGATAAACAGTATGTACACTATATAAACTGTCACTCCGAGACAGCCGTTTCATTGAAGTTCAACTAATGACAATCAAGCAACGGCAACAAAATCCAACCTCTTAACGGGAATTCAAATTGTTTATTTCCTCCGTGCGGCCTCACAATAAGTTTCAAGGCCACACAATGCGTCAAACCCACAGCGTGAATGCAACAATCCCTTGAGCGACTTTCATTGTTGCATCTCAGCGGCTTTGTGTTCTTCCACGGCAGATAATGGCGTTGCCGGGGCGCGCACTCGTCTTACATTCCGTCCAGCCGGAATCCATCAGAAACTCAGCCGTCACGCGCTCGTTGACACTCGAAATAAGCTACTTTACACTTGCAATTCCGCTGCGACGGTCAACTATGGCACATTCCGAACAAATTAGGGTGACATTGTAAAAATATCAGTTAACCAGTTGTACTCACTATAGCTAACAATGCCAACCGCTAAGTAGCTTGTAGCTACTACGCCAATACTTCTAACATCTTTCCACATGTTTCTACTGTCTCAAAATTACATTGAAATTTATATTTGCCGCCATTTTGTTTATTTACAAAGTGCAAGCAGCTCCTTGATTCATTCTACTCACTGTACAAGTATTTTTTTTAATTTGAAACAGTGAACCTTTGTGGTTGTTTTTCCAGATACAAAATTGATAAATCTACAAAATACAAATATATACTTTTCAAAATAGCTGTTTTTTGCACTTGAATGATAGTTGGGGATGTTTAAATAGTAGAAGAAGAATGCTATGGTTGCACCAATACTGTTTTTGACACTAATTCACCATTAAAGATATCTGATTTATTTCAACGCATGTATCAGTTTGACATCGCTTAAAAAAAACCATTTCCTGAGAATGAATAATCTAAATTAGAATACTCCACAGAAACCATTTGGGAATTTTCTCATTACAGGACTAATAAAGGTGCGTGTGTACTCTAAAGGTCAATCAATTTAAGCTGGAAAACATCAATTGTGTTTCCCAGATTTTTTAAGGGATGTTTTGGGTAAATCTGAACAAACATTCAGTAAGGGAACGTGTTTGACTTATATGCTTCACCTGTATATCGTCACCGAGCCAATTATTTACTGGCTGAGCAGACGGCCGATACCGACAGCCTGTTTATTTTAGCACCAATGACAAGAAAGTGAAGTACAGCTGCAGCATTTTTTTTTTAGTCAAAGACCAGGCAGACTTGTCAGGACCGCATCTGAATTTTTCACAAAGGGATAGTTTTCATGTCTTTTAAGGGGAGGGGGGGGTGGATTTGAGGAGAGGGGCCCATCTGCTTTCTTGTGGAGAGAAGGCGAGATGGGACACGCACACACAGCCGCACACAACTTGTCAACCGTGCCATGAAGCCTTCAATTAAAAGGAGCCTCCGACATCCTGCCGCGCAAGTCTGGACGGGACGCGGAGCGGGATGAAAGAGGGGATCCATCTCAGGTGAAATCGGGTGGGTGGGTGTGTGAGAGCCCCCCCCACCGCCCCCACTAAGTCCATTAGTGGTGGAAGAGCCCCACTTGCTTGACAAGTAATACCAGCTGTGACACCGAGCGCAGGATGGCTGTGCGTTCTGCGGTAAGGGAGGGGAAGGGCGTTTTTTTTGTTGGGGTGGGTTGGGGGTAGGGTGGAGATGAGGGAGTGAACAAAAAACCTTTTCCAGACTCTTCCTGGAGAGATTTAGGGCTGAGTTTGTCTTTTTATGTGGCTCGTAAGCACAGATTTGAGAGCAGGGGTGGGCAACATATGGCCCGTGTGCAACATAACATCCAGCACTGCATTCGAAAAAGAAATTCAACCGCGCTTAACCTACAGATGCTCGTAATCATGAACAGTTGTTGATTCATTACTTTTAATATCAATTTTGCACAGCCCCGAGGACTTCACAAAATTGAAATGGCTGCGGCGCTCATCTGTTCACTCGCGATAAACATCGCTTGTTGAGTTTATGTTTATCGATGATCTCATCCAGACTCCATTATTTAAATGAGGACTCGCAGTTCTACCCCGTGATCATTCAAGAAGAACCTCGAGCCGAACTGAGGCGGGTGACCATCTGTTGTGTGCACGCGTTTACACCATCACTCCCTAAACACACACACAGAGCAGCAGGCGGGGCCGTAAAAGTCTGACCTCGACCCGGTGCACTTCTCCACCATGTGAAGATGTGAAGCACGGCACGGCGGTGCAAAAAATACTCATTTGTTTCCTCACAAATAAATGGAGTGATAGGTGTTACTCGGGGGTCAATTTCCAGCAGAAACAGCTGTGGCGTGACTGAGGCTGAGGTCAGAACTACGAGTCCAGTCCCTTGAGCTTCTGCATTCTTTGCTAATAAATAGGCAGGCAGTAGTGTGGAAAAAAACGGTTCCGCTACCTGTTGGCCTGCAGGCGAGGAACTGAGTTAGAAAGAAACACATTAAACTGATGCTGCAGAACCAGTCCCAGCATCCATAACCACATGCCGCATTCCCAGCCCATTAGAACCTGCACCACAGGAGCCGTCTGACCTTTTAGCAAAACTATCAGACAGCCCCGTCAAAACCACTGATCGTAATCCCAGTAATCCAGGAAGCTCAATCCAGCTGCATAAAACACGAGTGCAAGCACATGAAACTGAAATCATAGCCTGAACTCATGCTCAGCCGGAGCTCACAAAAGGGAACTAGCGTCACATGATGATGGGCATGAACTAGTCATGCGCTATGTATGCAAGTCATCCAGGGGTAATACACACTTGTGGGAAAACAAATTAAGCACATATTGATTATGAAAGTCACTGAAGGAGTTATTTTGACTGTCATGCCACTCGGTGATGGTGTGAATGTGAGTCTATAGCCCAAGGGCCATATGTTGCGCACCGAATCAAACCGAAGTCCAATATTTGCCGCCTGAATTGGCCTTGATGCGTTCACGGACCAGAAAACAAACTCGGAAACCAGATAAATCACAGAATGAAAACGGGGGGGGGGGGGGGGGGGGGGGCGATAATCAACGGTTATACTCAAGAGGTTTATAAGTTTGAAAAAGCTAAGACACACAACGTTTAAAACGATATTTTTTAGAATTGGGGGTAAAATGAAAATTTGAGCCCCCCCTTCCAAAATGCTAAAACGGGTTGCTAGTTAACTTTTCGTCGGCACCTGCGCGCGCGTGGCATGCGCCACGTTATCCCCCCCCAGAGGCAGCCAGGAGCACACGGAAGTCGGTACAATCATCCCATAACCACTCGGGAACGCCATTTAATGTCTTAAGATATCAAAATAAGTCTTACCTTGGCGGAGAACGGTTGCGAAGAGAAAGACGAGGGAGCCCAGGGAGCCGACGGACAACAAGTGCATGGTGGCGGGTCTAACGCGGAGTGGTGGGGGTCCTCGAGCAGCAAGAAAAGAAAGAAGGTGGGTTCCCACGGCGAGTTGTTATTGATGAAAATGTCTTTTAGTGATCCTGGAAAGCGTTGAAAACAGTTGAGGTGAGTTTTTTCGGGCGGGGGGGACGTGGCGCACCAACTCGAGAGCTGTAGCCAGTAGTGCTGGAACAGGTAAGAATGAAGAGCGCAGCGAGAGAGGAATGGACGGCGGGAGGAGGGGGGAAGAAGGGGGGGGGCACTTTTGTTTAAACCACGCCTCCATCCCCCCACCCCCCTACACACACCCTGGCAGACATACATTCTCCCCCCCCCCATTCAAACAAGTGCTCTCGACCACCATCTGACGACCCCCCCCCCCCCATCATGCTCCCCTCCTACTCGTCCTCTCAACCTCTTTACACTTATCACAAACATTTCCCTCTTTCTCTTTATCAACATCTGCAACACACATACACACAGTGAGTGGCGCGAATGCAAAACCGCCAGAATATGAAATTCAAGGAGGACCAGTGCCATTCAAACGGATAAGTTCAACCCCCCCCCACTCACTACCAACATCGCCACTTGTCATTTCGATGTAAAAACACCTTTATAAGTGAGTCAGCGAGGTGCTAAAAAGTGTTGTTCGTTCATTTTGCCAACAAAAGTAACGTCCGGCGCAAGCAACGAAGAGCAACTATGTAGTGCTGGTTGCTAAGTGACCAATTAGATTGTAGCCTGGTGTCTTTTACTGAGGAAGGCGGCCATTTTGGGGGAGTTTTTTGTTTTGTTTTTTGGCCTGTTTGATTTTTGACTGAGCATTGTAGCTACTCATTTTATGTCATTTGTTATTTTTAATCCTCTGTCGGATTTTTACTTGACGTACAGGCACTTTGCGTGCAGCTTTGCTCATTTTGTCGGAGACCCTTCTCGTATTAGCTGACAAATTTCAGTTTGAAGATACCCAACAATAAGACCTTCTGAGGGTTTCTCCAAGTGGACAATTCAAAATTACCATGACGTTTCAAACCACCTCGCTTGACCTAAAAACTCGACGTAAATAGCGCAGGTGGAAAATGATTCGTGAGAAGAGCATTGTGGGCGTTAGAATAGAACATGCATTTTGATTCCATTTTTTTCTTAACTTATTTTTAACCTTGATGAGGTTCTGAAAACAAAACAATATAATGAGACTTGTTACGTTAATGGAACGTTTGATCGTGCTTATGTATTGTGTATCGCGCATTGTGTGTAATGTTATGGCTGGTGTATCTTCAGAATTATGTCATCGGGGCTTTCTTTTGTTTCCGTGGTTGAGACGTTGTGTGTGTTTATGTGTTGTGTGTGTGGTTGAGCACCTGGTGCGCACAGACACACACAAAGATGCGAACAAGCTGGTGGTATCGCACAGCGGCTTTGTGCCTACAGGCAGCTGACAGAAGGTTGACGGTAATTAGGCTGTATAGGATGTGAGTTCAACGTTAA